>NC_031770.1:71997897-72297897 GCF_001522545.3 Parus major | reverse complement strand
ACAATTTCTCCTTACAAAACCTAACAAAACCCAGAAAAACTATCAGAATACTGTGAAAGGTAATCATAGCTGAAATTAGTAATGATTTTAACACATCAAGTAAAAATGAAAGAATGGCAAACAGAAGAATATTCCCAGAGGATTAACTACTGCTGTCATAATCTTCCTACAGCTCAATTTTCTTCTCTATTTCACTTCACACTTATGCTACCCAAGATGGCAGCCCTGTTTTACAGTATAGATATCAGATGACTTTTTTCAAAATTTTACAGGAAAAGACTACAAGCACAGTCAGTATTTTCTTCTACAACAACACAGCTATTTTGTTTTCATTAATTGCAGCTAAACTAGCAGTGTTCACAGAAGTTTTCCTACCACAGGAAAATAAAAGGTAGGTAAAGGATGATGACCTTGTGTGTTAGGGTCACCAATATGTGGGAACAACAAAAGTTTAAGTACCAAAAGACAAAAATTACAACAGCGTAAAAAGCTATTTGAAAAATTTGTCTAATTACATCTGATTGTAGAATTTATTTTTGCTTGTGCATTACCATCAACAGTGAATGAAATATCCTACAATGAAAAAGGGAACATATATTCTCGCAAGTCCCCCTGAGATACATCTCTCAAACTAAGCCAAACAAAAACTGAAAATCTCCTCTTTGGTAGCACAATCTCCTCCAGACTGGCTGCATCCTTTAGTAGCACACTACACACAGGGTAGATGAGACTTCTGGCTGCCAAATCTGGGTTTGTATTTTATTAAAAGAAGAACTTAAACTAGTTATAAAAATGAGAAAGTTGCTCAGAAGTGGTGCTCTTCTGCACAAAAAAACAAACAAAAACAAAACAAAAAACCCCTAAAAAACTAACATGAAAAACTCTACCAGTAGTGTTATTTTTTTCTTTCTTTAAGTATTCAGAGCCAGTTTTATTGGATGAATCTTCATACAAATTAAAATCCTGACAGGTAAAAGCAGGTACTTTGTTAGATTACTTCTAGGTACAGGCAGATGCATCTACTCCCACAGTGGCTCAGCAGGTGTCTTTCAGCAGCTGGTGCCCTTTACTGGTTTGCCTTTGTAAGTGTTCCCATCAGATTTTCAACTATTTCAGAGGCAGCACTACACAATATACACACACTCGGCAGCTGTGTAGGAAATGAAACAGGCTTAACATTTTATTCAAATCAGATGCAGTCAATTTTATCTCATGTTAATATTAAAAAGTCCATTTCCCTATTCATATTTACTTCTCACATGAAAAGGGGCAACCTAAACAACTAAAAGAATATATAACTCTTACAAGACAGTATCTACTAAATATTTTAAAGCAATTTTTTCTTAGTGTATTATATACAGGCATGCTAGTTTAAATAACAGACTAAAAGAAATGAAGTTCTCTGGATTCACCAGTATAGATGTCCCTATTAGACTATGACCCATATTATCAATTAATTCCTCTTCTCTTTGAGCTTCTCTGCCCAAGAAGATATAACTAAAGCTTTTACAGAGCTCTTTTCCAAAGAAACATAAGGTTGTACATAGAATAAACAAAGTCTCTCTAAATGAGAAGATCTGTTAAATTACAACCTCACTAACAAAAGGATATTTGAAAACAATATTTTTCATTCACAAGGAATTTTTCTTGCTCTATCTACACTTACTAGTGGGTTTTGCCTGTTGTCATTAATATCAAGCCCTTGAAATAAAAATATACATAAAAATAAAGCCCAGACTGATACAACAAAGAGCATGTTTACCAGTTTTTAATAGCATCTTTGCCCCTCTCAACATCTCCAGTGTCTTAAATGTGGTTTGTTCATGTAACACCATCAAACTTACAAGACGTTAAGAGTCTTATTATTAGTATATAAATAAATAAGCTAACACAAAATAAAATCTATAATGTATTTGTTGGAACAAAAGGGTTCAAACTGGAAGATTTGACAAGGATGCAACAGTTTTGCTTGAAGTGACCTTGCAGCTGGGACTGCTAAGAATGTTAGTGTGGGAAAACTCAATTTATTATGCCTAGTATTGTTCATCCTCTGCCTGTTTTGAAAAGTATTCTGACAAGGTTCCTGAAAAGTACCCTGAGAATAACACACTCTCACAGACATGCTTGAGCCTCCTGCTGGGAGAGAGATCATAAAGGAACCGCCTTGTGATAAACTCAAATGTGTGAGGTCCTGTGATATATCGGGCTTTGGTAGAGGGGCTGCTACCTCCCCCTTTCCCCTCTGTCCACTAGGATGAGCTAAGCCTGAGGGAGCCTGTGTCTCTGTGTTTCTCTGGCAAGGTAATGAAATAAATTTACTCTTTGCATGGCAGCTGTGGTTTGGTGGTCACCTGTATGTGTCAATTCACACGGTATCATATAATCTACTATATCCTAACAGCACCTGGAAACTAATTCTTAAAGAAAAAATATACATGCCTTGGTAATCTTAAAAGCACAAGACTACAAAGGGTCTTGAGCAAAAGTGCACATGAGACTAGGACAAATGCAACTGAAAGAACAAATGATCAGATCGTATTTTAAGATACTACAAGGTAGGTAAGGGCATTACATTACAGCTGAAAAGCAAGGAGAAGCCTATTGGCCAAAAAGAAAATATACCCTTTCATTGTAAAGTCAACTGAAAAATTTGTGTAGATGAGCTAAGACAGCACAGGCTGAAAAGGAAACCTTCACTCAGTCTGATTCTAAAGAATCCAACTTGCCCAGCATCAAACCAAAGCAAATAACTCTGCTGTCAGTCTACCAAAAGACAGGTTTATGGCAGAGGTAGAGAGAGAACACTATAGAGTTACACTGCTAATTGCTAGGCTGGTTGCCTTTTTAAATCAGAGACATATTGTACAATCTGGGAAGGCTTACGGGTGCAAGTGGTTATCTATCAATTTCTCCAGTAACCCCAGTAAACCAAAATTATAAGAAAGTATCTACAATATTTCCCCATTCTTTTGGGACAATAGTAAAAGCCTGTTTTAGTTATACTTTTCTGGTGAAAATCCTTCCAATTTGTATAAATATAGTCTGTTTTTAAATGGTCACATTACAGTGATTTGATCCACATCATCATACCAAAAATAAAAGCCACATCATATAAATAGGCCGAGGAGGATGCAGTTTGTGCAAATACAGGCTTACATCTGATCAATTATATAATGCCTACCTCCAAAACTCATGTGAGATCTGATGTATTTGCTTCCTTTACCTTCATTCCTCCCCATCCCAAAAGAAGTGAACTGTTTATTACTTCCACAATGGTGGATAGACACATATTGTTCCAGTAAGTGCAGGCTGCTGCTCAGTGCTAGTCGCCTTTTGCTTTTCACAGAATCTGACATAATATCATGCTTCAGTTCTCATCTACCTCCAATTATTCATCATTCCCTATTTTTTTGCATCCTACATACATCTCTCATAAAGACAGAGATTGGCTTGACTATCTTCTTTGCATACAGATCTTTCTTAAAAATAAAATAGTAGAAATCTGGCAGGCTGAGGGAGGCAGAGAGGGATATATAAAATAGTAATCTATTAAAAAACCTCTGTTGCTTTAGTAATCAACTCTGCATTAATGGGAGATATATATATATTATACCCCATATACATGTTGTACATATGTGTTTTACATATATAGACACTGTTTATATAGATATTTTTAACTATCTAAACTGCATACGTTACTGTCTTTTTTAAGTCTGTGATAATGTTGGACTAAGAATGGATGACAGACTCCAGAGAAGTCACACCTGCCAAACATGGAGATGTTTTGGAGAAAATAGTTTCAATTTCTCATTATGCATTAAGAGATGGGTCCTCTCAAAGACTGAAATAATATCAAACACCTTTTTGGTGAGTTAAAAATCACAGTACCTTTACTGACAAGTACCACTGCATTTCAAAATATTATTTTAAAACAATAATTATAAAAAATATAAGACTATTCCATGCCTTTTTGTCTTACTATCACTACTTTAAAAGAAAAATATCTTGATGCTTAGTACAGCTCTTTTGAGATAATCCATTCTTTTCTCTCTCATTTCAGCACTATCTTAAGCTTTTATTCTGATATTCTAGGAAACCTGCTTTATATATTTTGATACAGACTTCAGATATGCAAAAAATACTCTCCTATTAGGACAAAGTAGATATAAGTGGAATTATGTTTGGAACAATAATCTCAGTTTATTGGACAAAATTATCCATCTATAAAATATTTCTTAATCACGCATTTATTCCTTTATCTCTACCTAATTCATTAGTAATTTTCTCAACTGGTGTACAGCTTTCAACTTGTCAAAATCCTGGTTAGTGGAGAGTGGTCATAACTGCTGATCCTCCCAAGCTGTGCTCCTAAGAACTCTGCCTCACTGGAGCTGAGACATGCCCTTGTCATGTGAAATCAAGGAACCCAGACTTCCATATTTCACATCTGAACTTTAGTTCAAAGTTGTACTATAACATTCATAAAGCCTTGCTATCCCTGAAATGTACCTGTATTTCAAATACCATATCAAATCTATTTCACGTGACCATGTCAGGTTTCTTTTTCTCTAAACTATTTAATTACTTTTTTTTTGTTTTAAAGGTGTTACACAAAATAAATAACGTTAGTAATCTGGCATGCATTAAAATCAGTGAACCTATTGAACAAAAAAACCCCCATCTTATTGACAAAGGCATATTAGAATAGTAGAAAGGTTTTATGAATCCAGAAAAATGTTACAGTACCATTTCTAGTATTAAAGGCTATATCAATAAAGTAAGACTTTTTTTCAAAATACTTTTTGATTTATCATAACGGGAAGATATTCTCCGTTGCTGAAAGAAAAAAAGAACTTAGCATTCAATCATATAGTCACATCTATTTGCAGTGAAAGCTGCAGTCAAGTGAGCAACATGTTTAAAAATATTGCATTCAATGAATTATACTTAAGCACAGTGAGTGTCTTTCAAAGGTGAATTAGTAGCCATCCTCAGAGAACGTTTGCATTTCTACAACATGAGATTACAGGTAAATGTTAAAATCAGAGTACCACTTTACAGCTTGCACATCAGACCAACGGATCTTTTTGATGAAGAGTTAATAAATTACTTCCACTAAGAAAGAGGATTGTCTTAATGGAAAATATGATAATTTTATACAAGATGGACAATAAACTGCTGGTTCGTCATGAAGCAAGTATTTTTGCTTGCTTTTAGCTAAAGCAATATTTATTCCTAGAATTTTAAAGGAAAAATACCTAAAAGCTTCATTTAAGGGTAAGTGAAATAATCTAACAATTTGATGCAGAAATTTCACATATAGCATCTGGAATTTTAAAATAATGATAAAATGCCATTAACTTCTATATTGAAGAAAATTAAGCCAGAACTTGTAGGCTTTAAGATTTGCATCAATGTTGAATCTTAACTCCAGTAATTTTGTTCACCTGGTATTGCACATATTCAGCCTTCTTTGAACCCCCCCTCCCTGAAACATGAAGACAGACTGCAATCCCTACTATACACTACCAGCCATTAAAGAAATTGTACCTTGACCTACATGGTTTTTCTTGTCCTAAGTTGGGACTAATGATTGCAAAACTTGTAAACTCTCCTCAGAGCAATTTCTGAACATAATTCATTGGTTAAATGACAAGATTTCAATAAAGAGCAAAATTTTTGTTAAAATTATTCCAACAGTTCAACTATCAATTGCTGTTTGGAAAATATGCAACTGAAATATGCACTAAGATCAACTTTGGAATTAATGATCCAATATTCTAGATGTGAAAATTGTAATTTATCCAAAAACATGCATACCTCTATTCAATAGACTTACCTTGTACAATTCTAAAAACAAGAAAACATTACAGGAAAAGAGAGAATATTGATTTTGTAATAATTCCTTCACATAATGCAGAGAGAAAAAAATACGTTTTTTATTTAGATCATTAAGCAGTGCTAGTAAAAGGAAATGGAAATAACATGAAGAAAATAAATAAATCCTACCCTGAACACCCACTTTAGGTAAAAAGCTGAAGTAATTTTTCACCATCAGCAATTTTTTAGATAAAACTTGTTTTCACAGTCTTGAAAAGTAACTTTCCCTGGCCTGAGTTTATAACTTTAAAGGTACATTTATTTGGCAAAAATCCTGGCACAAAACTACCTTTATAATAAATACAAAAACAATATTTCATTAATGGTCAAGCTGCATGTCAACTGGGCAAAGATAATAAAGCTAAGCTTGTGCTTTCCCAATTTTTTTAAACTCTCATTATTGAAACAACCTAGCTGGCACATCACTTCCACAAATAGCAGAACCATAATACTTCAGACTAAACTGGTGTGACCAATCAGCTACTTATGAACCACCTGTGCTTGAACTAAACCCTAGTTCTCTAAGAATAATAAATGTCAAGAAAAATAGGTACCTACAAAGGGGGCTGGGGGTGAGATTTGTTGCCTTTCTGTAAGGTAATAGCCCTTTGTAACTCCTTCCATGGGACACAGTGCACCCTTCTACCCCTGAACACCAGTGACAATCTCTGTGCCACCAGCTCCTGCTCCCAACTCAGCACAGGCAGGAACTAAACAATATGAGATGACCCAGGTGGAGTGAGATTGATGGAGGGGGTGACACAGCAGTTCAGATCATAGTGGAGAAAGGTAGGAGACAAAGCTGAAAAAAGAACAACACAGAAAGCAGGAGAGTGCTGAAGCCAGCTGTTTATGACATGCTATTGAATGTTTTTACAGCTGCCAAATTGTGCAAGGTTGGTCACTCCTGATCTCATATTTGCAGTGCATAATGGGAATAGGTAGGAATGGTAGCTAAAAAATTTGGACATTTGTCAGTTCATATGAGCTTCACCTTAGCACCTGTGTTCTTCCAGGCAGTGATTTCACTAATCAGGAAGTCATAAACTTTTTAGGAAAACTCTGACCCATTGCAAGGGGGCCTAAACTAAACTAGATACTTTGAAAATCCCAGCCGTAAGATTTCAGATAATATAGTACTAAAACTTAAACTTAAAGCTTAAACATGTTATTTCTTCCCCCGGAGTGCAGCAGGAGATGCATTCTGGCTACACTGCCAATCCTATAAAAAAGAACCCTGTATTTATATCTGCCCTGGTGCAAGGCATTGCTGCAGCCTTTGATGTTGGTTCATAGAGGTTCTGCCATTTTGCCTTATACTTCCACTTAATAAACTATTAAAAAAGGATGCATATACATGTTTAAAATGTGATTAATATGTGGCTTGTTAGAATGACTGTCTAGAGGAATATATTTCTCTTATCTCTTCTCAACCTGTGTTTACAGGAAATAAGAAAATCTAAATCTTAACTAATATTTTAAATCATTTAAAATGCAAGATTACATCTAACTTATATAATGTAGAGCTTTAACTTCTGGCCAACAGTTCAAAATATAAATGAACTCCTTATGAACTCAGTTCTGACCTTAGGAGTTTTGAAGATGAAATGCAATTGTGTATTCTGCAATAAACATCACACAGTTAAATACTCTCCCCAAAGTGCTGACAGTGCAATCAAAATCACATAGCTCATGAGAAACAGATAGAGAGTTCTTAAAATTATTTTCATGCAAATGAAAACATACAGACTAAAAAGAAAAGGAAGAAGAATAGTTATGATTTTTAATACTGCCAGGATTTCCCCAGAGAATAGCAAGTGCTTATAAAGCTCAATATATAATACTCAAAACCCCAACAACAATAAATGACTTGGGTGTTCTGTGTGCCTTTTTTCCCCTGTGGATAATGGGTTGCATGTACATTGACTTGTTAAACAGGCTGAGTACCTTTATGTCTAGACTAAATCTCTCACATCAAAACCCTACCACTAACGGCACCTCATAGTAGTCAACAGCAGCAGAACTGTCATCTTCCTCATGATGCCTTTAGAAGTTCCTAGTCATGAAATATCTAGTTATATTTACTGTCATCTCTACTCCTTGCCCACCTACTCAAATTTTAGATAATCCTGCAAACATATCCATATAGAGATACAATAGAGCTATTTTATGAGCACCTATACATGCTAGGGAAACACCTGAAAATCATTATTTTTCTGCTTTTGCTTACACTAGTTAATCAAAATGAAAAACACATTGACAGAAAATCTTCATGCTGTCTAAACTGACTCCAGTTAATTGGCAAAAATTTGAAACACCAACCAAGGTGTTTCTGAGCTTAGAGATTTAAAACAGCCATGCAGAGAACAAAAAAAAAAAAAAATAAAATAAAAAGAATTTTGGCCTAACAAAGATACATCTTGACAAAGTATGTCTTACCTTACACATTGGCAATTCCAGCCTCTTTTAGCTCCTTGATAAAAAATTAGATTTAACAAATTTCTAATCTATGAGTCTCATTAGTGAAATCAAGGTGAGAAGTCCTGCAGCTGGACAAACTTCAATACTGAACTTGGGGGCAAGCATTACATACATGTATGTTCAAACAACCAAAATTGTATTTGTTGTTGACACTTCTGTGATCTCATGTAATAAGAATCATATCAAAGAGTAAAATATTGAAGATGATTGTTTCTATTTCAAAATTTCACTGTAAAACTGAAAAGCAGACCTCTTGATGACACACAATCTACAAAAGAGAATTACTTATTACATTTGTATAACTGATGCATTTTTAACACTTATTTTAAATATTATATGTGCAAAAATATACAAATTCTATTTACAATCTATTGTAAATAGAATTATATATACAAATTCTATTTTTTACAATCTATTCATTCTAGATAGGTATTTTTCTGTCTAAACCATATTTTTTCTGAAACCACTTACTGCCTTTTGAAATATTTGTACTTTTTGCAAAGACTACACAGATTAGTAGGTAGTATTTAGCTTAGGGAAAAGACATTTTATTGCAAAAAGCTGTCACGCTGAATATTGTCATATAAAATGACAATACCTGCAGTGGCTGTATTTTTCAATCTGGTTAAGGGCTGTCAGTCAATTCATAAACACAACATTAGGTACTGTCACCTAATCAGGAATTAATAGATTCAGATTCTAAAACTGTCTTCTGTTTTGAAAGAGTTAAATCTTTACGTAAGACCATCTTTACTCAGAATCCCAGTAAAGTGCTCTGCATATATTCTCATTTCCTGCTTTCCCTGAGAGAAAAAGGTGGAAAAAATGTATCCATGTTCTATACTGCAGAGCTAAGAGACATAAAATCTCTGTACACAGAGCTTGTTTTTTATGTCTTTGTTCAAATCAATACCAAAGCTTCCACTTTTCAATAGATTTGACATAGACAACAAGGAGTAAAAAGGTATCTGTGATAGAGTACTGCAAGTTCTAGACTGCAAATAACTAACAAGAAATTTAGTTCCCTTACCTCAGCTTTTTCACCATTTTAAATCAGTAAAAGTTGGAATGTTAACATTTGTTCTACCTGCATTTTTCCTCTCTGCTCTTTACTTCCTATCATCAAAGCACATTTTGAGATGTCTTCACATCCCATGCAGTCTCTAAGACCATATTCAACACCCCTGAACTGCATCAGACAGAAAGACTGGTGCAGAATAGTGCTGTGCAGTCAGAAGCCAACCTGTACAGGTCAAGGTGCAGAAGCTCACTTTCTCCTGTGATCTTCAGAAGAGAACAGAATCACTGTAATACTTTCATTTCAGTGATTCAGATCATAGCTCAAAACCATAAATAACTGAAAATGCAATGCCAAAGGAATTGAGAACTACAACTCATGAACAAGTAGTTCAGATCAGAAATTCCTTGAATCTGAATCAACATGAAAGGGATTATCACTGAACTATGTTCCCCAATAAATATTCTTCAAATAAGTAGTCAAGAAATTAACTGTCTGCATTTACCTATCACATACTACTGGAAAAACTAGCAATATTTCCAGCTAAATTTCGGCAATACAAAGAAAAAACTAATTTAATATCTTTGAAATGGTATACTCACCTCATCTAAGTCTTTAATATAAACAATTTTCTCTTCAATACCAATAGGCATTGGTTCACTGTGGGGAATCTTTACCTCTTCATACATTTTATTGTTTTCTCGCTGAACTGACTCTGGTAAGAACACCTAAAAATGTATTACAGGAAAATTAATTAAAAGTGTGAAAACAGAAAGCGTCATTATGTATAACTCACTTTGAACAATGCTTTATCACTTTCCTTTAAGAAATTAATCCAAAACAAGAGCAAAATCTCACTCATTCATTTTATAGATAGCACCGAACCCCCCAAATGGCAAATAATCAGTTTTACTACTCAGAAAATAGTCCCAAAACCCCAAAAAAGATAACTCTGTTTTATTAAATTTTAGAATCCATTAGGTCTAGAATTTCATAAAGCATTTATTTTGTTAAAGTCAATTCAAAGGTATCCAAAAGACAGAAAAATAGTATCTTAAGAATTTAAATAAGCCTAGAAATAAAAGCAAATATATTAGTTGTAAATGAGATTATTTCTTCCAGAGCCAAAATAAAAATAGAATATATCAAAATGTTTAAAACCCTCTGCAAAGAAGTACTGCTTCATACATTGGGTTCTGAGAAGGAGACGACTAAGGAAACAAAGGGAGCCTTGCCACACATTGGGAAAGATGTACTGTTCAAGAAGGGTCATGCACCAACATACCTTTGCACCCCCAATGAATGCTGATGTTTTCATAGCTTCAGCTCGGGAATCATAGACATGTGGATAATGAATTTTTTCGATGCTCACCTCTCTCTGTCTACCTAGGACTGGCATACTTCGAGCATTCAGAAGCGCTAGTTCTCTGTGAGCAGAAAAATACCTGCAGTAATTCTGCCCATTTCAGGCTGTCATCGCAAAAAACTGAGCATGGTATATAAAAGTCAGAGCAAGAGTTGAGGAAATTAAAGAAAATAATTTTACAGTGTTATTCTCGGGCATTATTTATACCAAAACCTTAAAACACATGGTTTAGGTAAAATTCAGAAGCGTAATCCATTAAGTGCGAGGCTTTCCTAAAAGCAGTTTTGACTCTTTTTAAGCGACACAGCAACATGATTTCACAGTTAAGATACCAGTCTCATTATATTTTTCTCAATACAAAATACAACAGCTTATTTGCTCCTTTTCCTCTCCCTCCTCTATTCCTCCCACTACCTTCTAGCTGACAACTTGGAAAATAGTACCCATTAATCTTGAGAGAGAAAAAGAAAGATAGTTCTGATAGATTTAGTACAGACTTCATAAATCCTAAGCAAGTAGTGTGCATACAGGAACTAAGAAAGATAGCCTACCCCACTAATCTGCAATTCCAGCCCACATAGATGAGATCAAGAAGATTCTCATTAAGCAAATCACTGCTTTCTCTCCTGAAAATTAGGTTTTCATATTAAAAAAAATTCTACGCTTGTAATGAAACGTGACTTGAAATCAGAATCACCTAATCACCAAAGCAAACTAAAAGAAAATAAACTGTTAGGATATGTTGAAGTAGCAATTACAACAGAAGCATTTCTCAACTTTTGGGATTTATTACCTTTGCATCCGCAGCTCTTTGGGATCAAAGCACATTTGTCCTTCTCCAGAAACTTCTCCATCTTCCCCAGCTTGTTTTTCTTTTCTGGCATTTCGTTTTTCTTCCCGACGATATTGTTTCATTAACAACTTTTCTTGTTCAGACTGAATTGTGACTTGGCAACCATAGTTTGGTTTAGCATTTTCTCCTATGAACTTCTTGCACTGTTCTGCAATTTGATAACAGGCATGCATCTCCATAAATACTGGATTCCATCTTTTTTCCCCAGTTTCATTCTAAAGGTTTGGGGTTTTGATATTTGGTTCCATCCTTCTTTTGAGGCGCTTGTGTGTGCAGTTGTGAGTGTATTGTGTATTTAAAAATCGTTGAGCTTTATGTATACTGTGCAGCAGTTGGCCTCAAGACATATAAAAGTACCACCACATCATGTTCCAAAGACAGGACATTTAAAAAGCACTTTGGGGATGGACTAGAAGCAAAGGAAGGATATTTTTTGTTTTCTGTATTTATAATAACTTAATCTACAGGTGAAATCCCACTTTGCCTCTTATCACTGCTCTTATGTGCACTGATAAACAGGATGGCCTGACAACAGATTAAACAGGGTGATTTTTTTTTTAACAGTCTCTTCACTTAAAATCTGTGTGTATATATACGCTAGATTGTATTGAGATGATACAACATGATTGTATTGAAAGCATACTCACAATGCAATTTGACTGACCAAATGAGAAAATCTATCCTACTCTATACAATCACAAGGACTTCTTCCTTTTACATAGATAAGCAGCAGGATTATCAAGAAGAATCTATCAGTAAACCGTAAATCTGGGGGAGTAGGGAACCCAAAAAAGCTCAGTTACTTTACCTTTCTAAGATCAGTACTGACCAAAACTGAAGACACAAGCAAGTCTTTTATATACAATAGGCTGAGAGAGATTTATTTTGTTTTCATTTTAACAATATTGGTGGTTTTAAATGTCATTTTTCAAAATTCTGCAAACAGATTATTAGTTTATATAGGTTTGGCTGAATATTAAATACTTAACTCAGTTATGTTTCATATGTACTTCTGCAGCCAACCTCTGAAGTGAAAAACTTGAAAACCTTTTTTCATCAAATAAACCCACTTGACTGACATTTTGAACAATTTGTGCTGCTTAGTTTTCACCTACAGCAACAGTGAAACTCCTACATCTCACAGCATGCATACTGGATAAGGCAACAATAACTTGTTAAAGAGCATTGAAAAAATTCTAATAAACTGTCAAAATGTCCACATTATTACCATCATGTCTGCAGCTTTAACTCTCTCTCTAGTATTAAAAGGGGACAACAATGGATAAAATTTCCTGACCAAATTTAATTCAAACTGAACACACCAGGGCAAAGAAATGTTATGTGTTTATCTGATAACCACAAAAATCACCTTGACTTCCACAGAAGTAAATTACATAAGAAATAGTCAAATAACACAGCATGGTACAAAAATGTACAGTTTCTTGACTTGTGCTAATTTTTTAAAGGCATAAATTACTCTAAGTTGACTAAACTTCTGCAGACAGAAATGAGTCCCTTCTCCAAGTGAAATTTTGGAAAGATAATTAGAAATAATTAGAAATAGCATTTTGATAAATTTTAAAAGAAAAGAAACTTTTATTTAAAAATTAGAAGACTGAACTCAGGGGCAAGGGCATCTTCAGTCTCAGAGAAGATACCCTGAATATCTATATTATCGCAGTTAAAGAAGGATTCTCTCATCAGTGAAAAAAAGCTTAGAATCAGTTATGCTTTTCTATTATCTAAAAAAATAACATTGAGAAAATTCTTCCTACACATTCTAACAGAAATTACTGTGATAGATTTTACTGATGGCATAATGAAGAATAATTTCATAAAAGCTTCCAAAATACTAATTCTGCTAAGTGAGAAGAAAATACTCCTGTAACTAACTGTACATAGGAGAAAAAATATATTAATTCCATTTCTACAGAATGCATTTTAATTTTTTTATTGAAGTACCTAAGAAGGGAAAAGTATCAGGACAGAAAGCCGTCTTATATAGCAAGACATTCATCTTTGAAATCATGAACAGGTAAAACAGTTGGTCTGGTGAGTTTAGACTAACCATTAGCACAGCAAGAGAGGAACTTGTAAACACTTGTTTATGTAACATTTCATTGAAGACAAACACTAAAAAGGGGTCATTTGCATTTTAAAATTATTGTGGAGATACATAAGTCCACCAGTACTGGCTCTACTCACATTTTTCTAGCTCCATATGCTGTGAACGTGCAATGGGTTGCATGATGCTGTGTCCATGTAAGATTTATCCCAAACCACAACCCATATGCTATCAGATTTATTTTTGTCAGAAAAGAAAGTAATAAGGCTTGTTTTAAAACAATAATCTGTACAACTTATTTTAAAATAATTACTCGGTGCAGACAAATTAACTTATAAAAGCAAAAATGACAGTACAAAGCCTGAATCCCATTTTTCCCCTCTCTCAGTTATTCATTTCCCCTCTCTCAGTTATTCAAGCTTAAGCTTGAGTTTATTATTTTCAGAAGTGGTTGTTACTGTGCTTTTCTTCCCCAAGGCCTACACTAGATGATAGTACAAAGTAGAGAGGAAGCAGGAAAGCAAATGAGGAATAATAGAAGATCAGATTATTTCTAGAGTAATCCATTAAAACAGGAAAAGGGCAACTGTCAATACATTCAAAATTTGCACATGCCCATAGGCAGTTGAAAACAAAATAAATATATGCAATCTGTATTTATTTCTTCTGTATAATCAGACTTTCTCTGTTTAAGCCCAGAAATGCATTCCCCCATTGCCTCCTGGGATTTTTTTTGCTTGTTTTTTAATTACACATGACCAGTACTACTGTTGGAAATAAAACAGAACAGTTAGAAAACTACTTTTTATCTGATTTGGAACAAAAATTTTGTAGTCACTTACCTTGGAGAGCCTGGAACCTGTTGTCATTTGGACAAGTCAAAGATCTTTCCAGAATCAGAGATCTGTTCTGTAGGAGTTTCTCTATGAGTTCAAAACCTTCAGGGCCTAGCAGTTCAAATAACTACAAAGAAAATAAAGTCGTAAGTCATATCCAAATGTACAAAAGTTCATAAATAGGACTGTAGTATTTCAATCCTTGGCAACATCATATCTGTTGATAATATCTAACAAATTAATGAATTTCAAGTCCCAGTAATTCAACCCAAATGGTATAATTTCTAAGGTTCTCTATTAAAAAAAGGGAGAATTACAGAAATTTTTCAACTGCAAATATTTTAAAATCTGAGAATTTTGTCTATTAAATAAAACTCACTTTCTCTTGGGGATTCTTGCATAAAATTTAACTCTTCTCAAGACTAAACTTTACATGTCTTTAAAGTTATCTGCATATGCTGTAAATTTATTTCTCCATAATCTGTGCAGATGAATCAAGAGAACAAATGCTTTCTCATGAAAGGAAAGTAACTAGGAAGTTATTCCCTTCATATATTATTATATATATATATATATATATTCCCTTTATAGCCAAGAGGAGGTGTAGCCTACTGCATTTTCACAATCTCATCCTACAAAAAAATAAATATCATAGATGTGGAGTACAGCAGGAATATGAAGAAACAGTTAAGATGACACTAGTACTGACCACAGTCTATAGAACTTGGACATATAATCCTGTGTGTAATTCAAACACATAATGTAAGGGATATACACCAGAAGAGAATTCTCTACCACTAAGTGGTATTTTGGCTGAATGATTTTCTTACTCAAATGATTCTCTTGTAGCAGGTTAGAAAAACATAGCTCCCTATTTAAAGTTCCATTTTCCACATAATACTGGGTTTTAATGGGAAAAAAAACCACCCAAAACATTAAAAGCACTTTCATCTCTATCTTATCTATAATTATTTTGTCAAAAATCAAAGCACTACAGTAAGCAACAAGTTACTCAAAACCCATTCTTGATTTTCAATACTGCTCAAAACAATTTTTTCTCCAATTTTTTTTCAATTTCCAAAATGAAAAACAGGGCAGTTTCTCCTTAGTGTTTTTTGAATTTGCTGCTAATATTATCCATATAATTTCAGGAATCTGGTGAGAATACAATGTATAAGGTACTTTGATGTGATGTTCTATGAAAGAGTAAGACTTTGGCACTGTAGGATTCAAGTATTTCTGTTCTAGCTATAAAAGGAGAGAGAGCTCTTTTCCTCTCCTGTATTTAATTTGCCAACTCCTTAACTAAGAATTTTTCTGTGGCTCTCTATGACTACTGCCCTTGGGGAACACCTTGAAATAACTTTATGTTGCCTCTTCATGTATTTGCAAAATTCTGAACAGTGCCAGTGGCATCAAATCAATGATCCCTTTTCTTTTAGGTCAATCTGTACTCTGCAATACAAGCTGTCATTTAAAAATAAGGGAGGGGGAAAAAAAGAAAAAAGCGTTACTCCAGGCCCTCAGGGGTTTCTAGAAAAACATAAGGTTTGTGCAAATTAGTACCGTGATGGTGCCATTTGCAGAGACCATGAAGCTGAAAGGTATAAAGTCCTGTATTTCTTTCATTAGAGTAACCAGTGATGGCAAACTGGAGAAGCAGTCTCCAGAAAATGTAAAATTAGAAACTACAATAAATGTGGACAAATAGAAGATTTTCAAAATTAACAAACTACAAAAATATAGAACAGGGAACTGCTGGTTAGATATGTCAATTCTGCTGACGGTGATCTAGTGATCTCAAGTTATGATGGATTTCTCTTTATCCAGCCTTCACTAGCACTGATCATTAATTCTTCTACTTTGCATAGCTATTTACTATCACTTTACGGCCACATTTTAACTAATTTTATCTAAAGTTATAAGATGACCCTGTTTTTACATTTCAAAAAAAAAGTGGCAATTTAGTGCTGGTAAATTTGAGTAGGTATTTTCCAGGTGGAAATGCTTAAGACAGGGATGGAGAAACAATCACTGAAACAACAAGAAAAGAAATGTATTTGTAATAGCTTAATTGTATAAAGAGTTGAACACAAACTTGTCTCAGCTTAGCTAATGATTTGTTGACTGTACACAGGGAAATTAAATTCTTTCAATTCAGCCAGATCTGGGCTCAAACACTTTTCTCATCAAGGCAGCAGATACAATATAAGTGCATTCAGACTCAGCATGTTGCTCCCCCTCAAAACCCCAAAACTCAAACTCACACCACCACCATCACCATCAGAAGACAAATAACACACTAGCCATAAAACATCCAGTGTAGATACCTACCTCTGCACAGGACTCCAAAACAACTTTCTCAGTGGCAGTTAAGAACTGCCACTTTTTTTGGCAGTTTTTGGGGGAAAATAGATAACATGCTTTTTTTCCTCTCCTATATTCCCAATATATTCTGAAACAAAAACCATCTGTATGATACCGTTCAGTTAGAACAGCAGAACTTCACAAAGAAGCAGCAATTTTACACAATGCATTCTACAACACAGTCAGAGATCATGAAGTAAAAAGTCCAGCTCCAGTGAGACAGTGGATTGAGTCCACTAGGGTAGGTGCTAGCATTTCTGATTTGATATGTATTTTCTGGCCCAAGACCCTGAGAGCAGGCAATGGAATCTGCTGAATATTCATAGTTGACTTTCTATTAAGTTATAATGAGATAAACTAGACAGTGGTCAATAGATGGAGAGGCTGTGTGTCAATCAGCAGTTTCTTGAATCCCAGCCAAATTACTACACTCCTTGAAGTCAGTAATAGATTGTGCCTAAAAGACAACCCTGATTGCCTTCCCTAACAAAGGTCCCACATGACTTCAGCTAGCACTCCATAACCATACAGACATAGATGAGTGATCTATACAGTCACAGCTAATTTTTTTGAAGTGATTTTTACGTTTAATTTTATGTGTTTAATATCTGGAAGGAAGCGTATTGAGTAATCAATGTAGGAACAAAAGGACAAGATGTGTCATGTCACATTAGAAAGGTGAGGCAAGGTTTCCATGCAAATGATTTCTCCTGAATATATGCTAGCTCTGTGGAAAAGACAAGGAGGCAGACAAGAGTCTTGCATATAGGCAGCAGTCTATCTTCTAGAGTTACCAGAAAGGAGTTGAACTCCAATATGACACATGACATAGCAAAGTTTTTCAAGTAAGGCTGAGCCATAAAAAAGTACATCTTTATGTTCAAGACTGGAACAAGATTTTACTCTGAATGTTAAATAGATACTATTCTCTTTTCAATTCTTTAAAGTATAATTTACAAGGAGCTTTGGAGGTCCTCAAATATGAGGCACAGAACTGTGAGTAATATTTTGACATCATAAACTATCTGCCATCACAAGGGCATTTTCTTGACTTCTACATCTTCCTTGAGGTGGGAAAGAGCCCTATAAATCTCAGAAAATATTTTGTTCTACAAGTGCACACAAAAATAGACTATAAACAGCTGTACCTTGCTTGAGTGTCAGTACTGTTCTACAGCAATAAATGAAACAGAAACTCAAATTCAGCCAACCAGTGGTTGTCCTCTGTACTTTTATAGCCTAACAGCAGGTCTTGGTTACAGAGTCCCACCTACTTCATCAATTAATTGCTATCCCTGGATTTTGTGGCTTGTTTGCAGATGATATTGCTTTACAAGGCACAGTTTTCAAACAGCTGTGGAAGAATAATCACCATAGCAAGATCTCAAGTTTCTTCTGTCCTAGTAGCTCTCTGAAGCAACTGAAATGATTGCTTCATTAAAAAAAAAAATTATAGGGTAAATATAACATTTTTCTTGGGCTGCAGGCTTTTACAATAAGCTGTATGGATATAGTATACTGCTTAAAAAGATTCAGTAAGAAAAACAAGGACATTGAAGACAAAGGTGGTTTGTTTTTTTCTAATATGACAAATTAAACACAAACTTCATGGATATAATATATACACTGATTGCTAATTACTACTCTGCTGAAAAGTAAGAGACTATAGAAAAATACTTGCTTTAAAACCAAATCTAAGATGTTTTCTCTTTTCATTTTTCTTACAAGTTGATTAAAATGAGACAAGCCAGATATAGCATGATCTCTTACCATTCTAATTAATAACAGGCATTAGGTGTGTAAGAAAGTAATTCAGCTCTCAGATCTGATTTTTTTTTAAAACCTGGCTTTTTTGAATAAAGCACCTATTATATTTAGTCCATCTATACAGAAATGATCTTCCAACCCTACAAACCACCCAGGAGATTTAGCAGTGTCTAAGCAAGCTCAGCTCAACCGCACCGGTCTCACAACAGCAGAACAGCAACCAGACACTTCAAGCCCTCTTACGACAAGTTGTTGATAACCTATGTGTATGCACAGTGCTTTTCTGACAGCTATTCCTCAACACAGAGGCTGGATGACTCTCATATTGCAATCTCACTGAGCACAGGAATCAGATAAGACAGGACAAGAAAAAATATTCTAGGGAACAAGGAGCGCCTGGCTCTCAGGCAGCCTCCAGTGGGATCAAACACCAGCTTTTAGAGGATGAATGAAGTTACTCCTTCTTATCAGAGATGTCTTAAAGGTCTGTCTGTGAATTAGTTAGCTTGAAATTTTTGGATTTTACTGTCAGTTGGCAATTAGAAGAAAATAATTAACTGAATAATAATTTTGAAATAGGCAGGTTTTAAAAAAGCAGCAAAATTCCAAGAATTTCCCCATTCCAACTACAAAAACTTTGAATTTTAGTTATACAATAAAAGAATGCTGAGTAAGGAAGTGATGGAAAAATTTTCAGATAACATTCTTTGGGAAAGACAGCTGCACAAAGATAATGAAGTTGTAACAAATTCTTACTCAACATTAAACTTTTTACTTTTCGCATTACTGCATTTGCAGTCCAAGAAAAACTGATGGAAATCTGGTCTTCATTATGGGACACATTTTTAGTCCAGAGTGCAAGTACAACAAAGACATGGCCAATTACTCTTTTTAATACCATCTCTCCTCAGCATATTGGGACTATACTCTATTTTTATGTATTTCTGTATCCACAGATGACTACACAATTTTATTCCAGCTAGCATTTTCACTAGTAAAAACATATGAATCACAGCAAGGAAAACTTCAAAAATAGCATTAAAACATGAAATAAAAGTCTTAGAAGACTCAGCCTACAGGTATACAAGGCTTCTTTTAAATCAAATTGAGATCTATAGTTAAAACATTGAAACTGATCAGTTACAGGAAGAAAAAAGTGTTTTTCTTACAAGGCTTAAAATCCAGACTATCAGATTGAAAGCTATGTAAATATTGCTTAATAGGCCTAAACCTATTTATTTGACTATCAGTTTTGATTACATGTAATTCTTTACAATTTGTCTTATAATAAAAAATAGCACAATCTGTCACAGTATAATTTGAATTTGATGAAAACCCTCCTCCAGCTCCTGCAAATCCATACTAAAACTGCCTACCATATCTGAAAAAGAGACAAACACAAAAATCACAAATCTTAGCAAATATTCTCAGTATTTTTGCGTGAAAATAAGTAGACAGGAGAGCTCATCACCACCATCATCAGTGTTTTAACGGCAACTAATTAGAAACTTAGACAAATGAACTTAATTTGAAAATTTCAAATACATAGCTGCAAGGCAACCTTCACCAGCTTACTTTGCCAATTAGAAATAATGTCAAACAGCAGCTACAAACAGCAGACTACTGACTTGCCTTATGAAAAGGAAGCCCTGAAGACAAATTAAAATGTAGAAAACCTCACTGTTATATGATTCCTTAAACTAGTGTTTATCTTCAGAAGTATTCTGGGATAAGCTGTTAATGATTTTTGACACAAAAAGAGTCCTGAAACTAGATAACGACTGCACCTGCAACTTTTCTTACCTGTAGATACAAGGGCAAGGAATTCTGACATTACCCAGCAGAAAACATATATTTATGGAAGTGATTTCTGTATCAGAATCAATTTGATTTTTTTTTAGGGATGAGGATTTAAGAAACTTCTAAAATGGCAGTGGTTAGCACAGAATTCTATTCTGCAAAAGCCAAAAACCTGCAGGTTGTCTCAAGGGACAGCAATTCCCAAACCTGCCCATTTCAGGAGGAAGACTTGGCTACCCCAATGTGTACTGACAGAGTAAAACAAAATATCAGCAAGCCAAGGAGTTGGTTTATGTTGTTTAAGAGAGGTGAATGAAGAGTAGCAGGGAACCCTAATACTGGAAGCTAGTTTTGTCCCAATTAGGATAGTCAAGTCAGAATTTTAATATCCTCTGCTGGACCCAGCAGGGTTAGCCAGGGAAATGGGCTATGACCATCAACCCTAGGCTGTGAACTCCAGCACCCTGGGCAGATATACACAGGAATGGGTGAGAAGAAAACAAGGCAAGCTTTGGCCTAAACCAGCATTTTATATTGTTTTAGGAGTGTGCAGAATAAAACAACATACAAACATTTCATAAGATGGAAGATTATTTTAAAGCCTAGCCTCCCAAGGACACCAGGGCTACCACATTACTGTGTGTTTTAGCAGTGTGTGAACTAACAAGTGTTAAGCCTCCTCAGTAACTTCCAGTTTTGACAGAGAAAGAAGTGTTCAGGGCCAGTAGCGGAGGCAGATTTGAATGACTGCTCTTTGTGCCTCCTGCCCTTCTTCCCAGGGAGGCTGCAGCAGGAGCACGGTGGCACTGGCATGCACCAGTGAGCACCAGTGAGCACCAGTGAGCACCAGCACAGCACCAGCACAAACTCTCCGCCAGCAAAGCTGCAGCGCTCACGAAACAGAAACCAGCCCTGCAGGAAACCTGGCCCTGCCGCTTCCACAGATCATGCAGCTGTGCACTAGGGATTTCTTTGTGGGCTTTTCCCCTCCCCACCTTCCATAAAATTATTTGGGGGAAAGTGACTTTGTGCCTGGTTAATAAGAGAGACTTAATTTCAGGTGCCATCTGACCGCATTTCTTGCAGAACTCATATTTCCTTATGTCTCCGTGTGGATGTGAGAAGAACTCAGCATCAAAGAAAATAGAAAAGTTCCATCAGCTACAGACCAGCTTTCTCTAAAAAAAATTTCCGTAAGTTTAATAATATATTGAAACTGATTCAAAAGGTATCATTAATAGATCAAGCCTCATGCTGGCTCAAAGATAAAACATGCTTTCTCTACAAAACTGAAGTAAAGAGTTGACAGGAAAGAGGAAAAGTTATTGACAGGAAGGACAGTGAACAGCTCTCAGCACCAGGATTAAGCCTACCATTTCTTGGCTCTCTCTGTGGCTCTTTCATCATTTCTTAAGTTCCATCCCTAAAAAACAGCACTCAGATGCCATTCAATTGGGTTTTTTATGAAGGGAGACAGCATGGTTCTGTTCTCATAAAAAGAAAAAGTTTCCTATCGTCTGTGGGGTTTCAACAGTCCTTGGACAACAACAAAGCTGTGTACTTCTGGATTTAAAAAAAGAAGCCCTCAACTGAAAAAGGGGAAAAATGTATCCAAAATAAGGATTATTTTCTCTACATGAAAGGGGAGCAGATAAGCTCTATGGTCAAGAATAATGAGACACAAGCTTTCTATTGTCTGAATATAAAACTCTTGGTAATTTTAATAAAATTACAAAGAAAATATGAGCCTGAAAAGCCAGTCTCATGCCAAGTTAGAAGCTTTGATGATAAGATAAAGATAAAACACCACAGGGGTGATCCACATAGGCCCGTATTTTCCCTAAATGGATACTGCTTTTATGAACGAGGCAATGGGGAATAAGCTTTGTGATATGTTAATTTGTTAGGGCTAAAAAGTCATTATACTGAACAAAGGGAAGTGCCACTTTGACACTTAAAACCAAACATGTTTTATGAGACAAGTTGCTTTGACATCAAAATAACATATGTTGTGCGAGGGTAGACACACACAAAACTAAAAGCTAATGTCATAATTTCATGGTACATTAAGAAAAATGAAGATTAAGGTACATCAATATATTATCATATGCGAAGTTTTCATGTGGTGTTGCATATACATAGCAATGAACATTTAAATTAGCTGGTTTTAAGTCAAAATGAATGTTAAACTGTAGCTTTTGGAAATGTTCTCTCAAAGAAGCCTCACAGCAAGAGCTATTCCACTTTCTTATTGATTTTAACTAAGAAATAATTACAATAACAGCTGGAGTTTTCTACTATGTATCAATTTCTATAGTAAACTTGTGTGTGAGTAGATATTAAGAGACAAACCCAACAAATTAGTAAAAAGTTACATGAAAGGAATAAAACGGCATCTGAAATTTAGTCTGACCTCGGTAATGTTCCTTGGGAAAAAAATCTAAATTGTCCAAAGACAAAAGCGATGCCACATTGCTTTCAGAGAGGTCTGGAGATGAAATTCTGGATGAACAGGAAGAACAGACAAACAATGACAGAATAGAAAGTATTAAAAATTACCATTAAAAAAATTGCCTTAGCTATGAGCACATCCTTTTCTTCATTGTTTCAGATACTTAAAAAAAATACTGCATATTGCACTTACATGTTTTCTCATAAGTCTCTTATCTCTGATACCTAAGCTAGTGATTCATAACTATTTGTAAACATTCAGACAAAGATCCTAGATAAGTGTCCAAAACTTACAGCTAACTTTATAATCCTGGGTAGATTAGTAACAACCACAATAAGGGCTGGATGAAGAGTTCTTCTCCAGGAGTAAATGATGAACATTTCTGGAAATCAGATAAGTACTTCCCTTTGTTTCAAAAATAAGCCATTTATAACTTTTGAAATGCTTTATATGATTTTCAGATAACATTTTAACTATTACTTCAAACTTTGTTCAATACTGCAAAAAACAAGATACCCATACAACAGTGGTTCAATAATAATGAAAAAATACGATAAGCAGCAGAAACCATGTAACAGATACAGGGACATGTCAATACAACTTGTGAAAATTTCCATTACTAAAGGGCACTTGTAGTCTAGCCATAGCCTATGTAAAACTGGCAATTGAATATTTATTGAAAAAATACTAATCAATTTCTGATTCTCAGTGGCTGCTTAAAATCCCTACAGGCAAGTGGAGCAACTAGGTATCTTACAGCATCCTGAAGGATATCTCATAAGGAGTAGACAATTGCTCTGTGTTTAACAATTCTGAGAGTTGATTCTCACACACATTTTTTTGGTTACTGCAAAAGATGGTCTGGAACTGGAAACAAACTTCCCTGGAATATGAAAGTTAACTGAAACTCTTGGTGAGATTGTTCCTTGGTAAGATGAACAGTCAATACTCATGAAACATTCGTTTTATGTTGCCAGTCTATTGCTCCCTCCCTCCTTCTGAGTGCCTTTTCCTGCAAGCCACAGTCCACTGATGCACTCCTCCCACACTAAATATGTTTGTATAACTGCTACCTCTTTGCACCAAATCAGACTGGTAATTATTTTTTTCATATTTAATTTCCTGAGTTTTCCATGTTTTATTTCATATTCTACCCTCTATAAGATGGACCTCCTGTGAACCCTTTTCCAATTATTTCAGCACCTTCTATATATACAGTAATGATGAAGTCATCTCCTGAAACTGCTCTCTATATCTGTAGCATTCTATATTAACACATCCTCCACTTAAGATCAACTAAAAAAATGTAGTTGTAATACTGAAAGTATCTGGCAGTGCTTACAGTGGAGACCTTTAAAGTCTTTACAATGTGATATAAACATAGAAATGTTGATGTCTTTAAAACATGTTCAGTCAGAATAAAATTGTGCTTCTGGGTTTTGGGGGCTTTTAATGTAAGTATCTAGACTGCTGGATGAATATTTTTTTGTTTTCAGCATCTGCATTTTTTAAGAGAATGACAATTTAAGTTGCATATCAAGCTATTCAACATTTAATTTGATTACTAAGACCAATGAGTGTCTCTAGACACCTCATTCTAGATTTCCACTTGCAAATTCCACTCAGCTTGTTTCCAGAGTTTTGTTTTGGTCTCTAATGAACTTGAGTACAGAAAAGTTTAATTATGACTTCTACATGACAAAATAAATTACTACAAATTTTTGCTATTCTTACAGGTAGCTACAGCCTACAAATCTAATCTTCACAAACCGAGGTCTTCAATAAACATTGTTGAGTAATACAAGATAGTATTATAACTATCTAAACAATATGAGGCATTCATATTTATTCATGAATTTAATATTTATTTATTTATTTATTTCTATATTTAATACAAGTGATAGTACCAGTAATGTAAGAGGCTGAAGCACAGAATGCTTTTGTTGCATTTCTGCAGAGTTCATGCCTAGCTCCAGCACAGCATTAACATGCTAAGCTTAGAGGCCTAGAGAGTTTCTGAAACACGACAGAAATACACACGAGACATTCAGTTTTGACATCAAATATCCAAGATTTTCCCTGTATTAATGCATATTTGCAAGCTGTTTCACAACATCTTTTATATTTCCATATTAAATATGATAGCTCATTTAAAAAATTGTTTATGCTCTGAACCAAAATCAAAGTTTTTTTACAAACCCTCCAAATCTGTTTTGCTTTTTGAACAAAAAACTTGCTGTAGGACTTTCTCTGTTCACACGGGTATTTGGTGTTTATATGTATATATATATATATATATATATATAATTTATGTAGTCATTACTACGTCTGCTTAGATCAGTTTTCCAAGACTATTTTATTAATAGTGTAAAATTCAACAGATTCCCTTTACCGATTTATCTAGTTTAACAGTCAGTGTGCAACCAGATACCAGTTCCTCTGTGGGAAAGTCTCATAAAAATGCTACAGAACCATAATATCTTCTACATTGGCAACATTTTCCCAAGCAACATAGAAATGCCACATGTTAGTGTAATCCTAATTTGTTCCTATTTTGTTGGCTGTGAGTGTATAATACCAAATAAATATGGTTCAGAAATCACCTCTGTAAAATAACTTAAAACATAAGCACAGACTAGGACAAGTAGTAAAAAAACAAAACCCTTCTGAAATCAAGGAAAAAATCTCCAACTGATTTTAATGATGCTCGTATATTATCCAAGACGTTTTGCCTTAGTGCTTACACAAATAATTATTATTTTGAAATATATTAAATTTTCCTATTTCTTACACTTGGGACAATCACATCAGCCATTTCACCACTGACTTCAGTTTCTGGCCAATTTAGTTTTCTTATTCCCTAACAAACTGTACTGTTTGTGCTTCAGTACATAACACTATTTATTATATTTCAGAAGGTGCTTCCCACTAAATTTTCTAAAAGTTATGTATTAACTACTTATATTGTCCTCAGGTTCTGCCAAATTGACATCAAAGTTGACTTTCTTTCCCTAATAGTGGCTTAATGAAAACTGGGCAGGGAAAATAGGAGCCTTGTGCTGGGGTCTTAGAGCACATTTGGTTCTGCTTCAGTTGAGTTAGAGAAGCTGTGACTGCGAGTCCTGTGCCTGAAGAGAAGAGCAGCAGAAAAGCCAAGCTTTGGCTTTGACAGGGAACAGATAACCAACCCTCTGGGAACAATGAAGCATACACAGTTAAACTGATGTGCCAAGCCAGTGACAGGTAAAACTGAGTTTCCAATATCAGAGCATTTGGAGGAGCCAAGCCTTTGTGAAGTCCAAAACTTGGCAATCTACAAAACAGCAAGAAGCTGACACTTCAGGTCCTATTTTGCTTAAGAAAAGCAAAAGTAAACATCTACTTTCACACCTGCACACTGCACTTTTCCGATGGTGAAGGTCAGCTTGTAACTAGGGAAATGGCTACACAGAACATGCAAACAAGCTTGACTTGCCCTCGGAGCCAAGCAATAGCATTAGGCAAATATTGAGTCAGACCCAATTGCATTGTGCACAGACAGTGAAGCCTGTTTCTTGAAAGCACTTCTGTTGGAGTCTGCACAGCATGTCAGATGAATGATCTCAAAATTAGCACCTGAACAAAATCTTGTCTGCTAAAAAATGAAATGCTGAAGTACTTTTCACAGTCCATGCTATAACATGAACTGTGAAGATTTCAGAGCTCTTCATGTGAATTACATATTCAGACTGCTCAGGGAATCTCTCTCAATACAGACCTGAGAATTATTAAACTGAATTCAGATGTAGAAATGTAAGCTAAGTATTTCTTATGTAATCAGATTTTTGGATACTAATAGTTAGAACATACAGTTTTTATGTGCAAATATTACACTGGAAAGCAATGAGCAATACGTAAAGAGAGAAGTGTCTGCAGAGTTTGCTACTGACAAGCCCCCTAAACCACTAGCTGGAAACAAAATCTACACACACTTTCCTAGTTTTATTCTAAAACAAAATGCTTGTGATGTTGTGCAATGTTGTATAAGCTCTTGCATTCATTTACCTGAAGGAGAGAATAAGTGTGTGCAGTCTGTAAGAATTAAAAATTATTTTGTAGCTAGTTTGCCTTATGAGCTCTAAAATACACTCTTTCTTATTGAACTGTATTTCAATGTCATCTTGGAGTCTTTCATTTGTCTGAGCTCACACACAGGAAAAAAAATTTAAATGTTCACATAAATAATGCCAGGCTTTTAAAGGCTATTAGAAATTCAGTCACATGAATTAAGAATTTATGTAATTTTCTCTTATAAGAATAATGACCATTACAGGCTCCTATTTAATGCAAGAAACTAAATGAGTGATTTTTCTGGACAACAAATGTCTGTTATTTAGATAGATACTTAATTTTGGAGACCAAATTAACACATCTGAAATTGAGGTCACTTTAAAACCTAATTGAGATTACTTGCAGTACAAGGACTATTTATTTCCTGTATACCACAATTCATTAATTAAGTTACACATAAGGTTAAAATGTAAGTACTTAAAGAGGTTAACTCCGCTTGCTTATTATGAGTTTCTACTAATAACAAACATGTTACAAAACAAGAAGCTTTTAATCTAAACAAACCCAAACATATTCAGGTAAGGGATTGATTTTTTGGTAAGAAATTGATCAGAGAAAATGACTTAAATTAATATGGAATTAGGTATAAATATAACATACTTTTATGTATAAATATATCATAATTTTCTCCAATTACCTCTATTTTATATATTTGAAATGACAGAATCACAGAATGGCTGCAGTTAGAAGAAATCTCTGGAAAAGATCTAGTCTCCTGAGTTGGAAATTCCACAACCTCTTGAGCAAACTGCTCCTGTGCCTAACCATCCTTGCAGTGACAAAAAGGTTCATGTTTACATGGAATATCCTGTAATGCGATTTACAATTTACACTGTATAAATTTACAATTTTCTAATGTCTCTAGTCCTGCCACTGGGTATCACCAAGAGAAGTCTGGCTCCATTTTTACCATGCCCTCACCATCAGGTCTGATCAGATCCTCAAGACTTCCCTTCTCCAGGTTGAGCAACCCCAGCATCCTCAGTCTCTTCCTGTATGTCAGATCCAGTCCCTTCATCATCCCAGTGGCCCTTTGCTGGCCTCAGTCCAGCATGCCCCCACTGGATGCCACTCTACACCTTTCAGATTTTATTTGTTCATCTTACTGCTCAAAGCCATGCCTGTTATGTTAATTAAGAAAATCTAATACTTAAGTATTAACTACAGACAGTTTTCATAGCTTTTGCTTTGTGTTTGTTCTCCTTTTTATAAGCAAACTGAACCAAGTATACCTCTGAATAAAACACGATTAATAATAGAATGAGAAGATATGGGAATCCGAATATTCTCCAGGTTAAGAAACAAATACTGATCAAAGTCAGACTAGACACACATTTTGTCATGATCAGACTACCATGTGAAATGAAACATCAACACTTTTTTAATTAAAACATTTTCACATTCAGGGTGTGTATGTGTATTGTTCAAATAAGAGGGAACAGTATCAGATAAAGTAAGTGATGGCAATCTAAGAACTATGGGGCTCCTTGAAAGACAATCATAGTAGGGGAAAGTGGTATTTACCCAGCCTTACAACATACAATTTTCCTTGCAAGCACTGTGAAACACCACGTGGAGTTTTCCCTGCAAAACATACAGCAAACATAACAGCAAACATTATGCAGGAAAACTTAAGGGGTCTTTATCAACCCATCAGTTTTTGGAGTGACATACTCAATACTTAAAGATAAAAAGCTTTCTGGAAAAAAGAGGTCAACTGTACCTGAGGGGCCACAAAAATATTATCCACTGTCTGTCAAGCTCCTTTGGTGCCATTCTGATCATAATTAACAACACTGACCAGTTGATTGTGACTGATGTGCCCTATGACTTGCAAGCTGCAGTGGAAGGCTGCTACTCCTATTGCCAAATCTTACCATTATGTTTTAATTTAGACTCCATTTCTGAAAACAAAATATCATTGCTGCAGGCTGAAGGATACACAGTTTAAGAAATGCAACTTAGTTTTCAAGTATCCAGAAAACGTGTTGAAATGCAATTATTAAGGTCAACAAGGGTAAGTATAGCCCAGGAGTGCAGCACAGGCTGGGATCTAGCCAGCTCTGGGGAGCAAACCTGTAGAAGTGGAGCTGGGGGTCCTGGTGAACAACAAACTCATGAACACATGAGTGAACATTGTGCTGCTGTGGCAAAGAAGCCAATGGGATGATGGGTGGCATCACAAGGGCATTTCCAGCACAGAAAATGAAGTCAATTTCCCAATCTACTCAGTGCTTGCCAGGCCACGCCTACAATACTGTGTTCGGATATGGTTCCTTCTACATTAAAAAGACGTGGGCAGGCTGCAGAAGGTCAGGAGAAAGGCCACAAAGAAGATCCGAAGACTGGGAAGGCTGCCATGTGAGGAAAGGCTGAGAGAACTTGTTTGTACAGCCCCGAGAAATGAAGGTTTAGGGGAGACCTCATCACCATGTTCTAGCACTTAAAGCATGCCTTGCACAGAAGATGCAAGAAGATCCCTATTTAGAAGGATTTCCATGGAAAGGACAGGGCAATAGGTACAAGTTAAAGCTGGAAAGATTCTTATTGGACACACAAGTGGAAGATTTTGCACAATGAGAAAAATCACTCATTGGAGTACTCTTTCCAGAAATGTAGTAGATTTACCAGCATTGAGCACTTAAGATTCAGGTAGGCAGGGTGCTGAGCCATCTTGTCTAGACAACATCTTTGCCATGAACCATTGGAACAAATGATCCTTGAGGTCCCTTCCAATGTAGTGTTCTATGATTCTATTAATTGGCTCATGTCACTACATCAGGAAATAATTTTAGTGTATTTTTCACTAATTTCAAATTTTCCTTTGCAAGTGTTCTTGCATGTTCTTCACTTTGAGTTCCATGGACCATCTGACTTGACTATCTAGGTCCCTTACTGCAGTACAAATTTCCCTTTTGAAAGGAAAATTTTGACTCCTCAAAGTTACTAATAATATTTAATTGAGTTAAATTTTAAAATTAAAATTAAACTTTTTCTATGGTTAGAATATTATTTTGGATATAAGGAAAAAGTGTTTAAAGAGAATAGAGCACAGATATAAAACTGATCACACTGAAGCTAGGAACCAAATTCAGAGTTCACTTTCAAAACAGCTTGAGTGTAATGTAATCTTTCATAAATCTCCAGAAACTGATATGAAATCGAAGGCCAGGGATCACACATCTACAAGGACAATAACAGCATATAAGAAAATATAAATATTATTTGAGGTAAGTTAAAGAGATATATTTGGGAGAGAATCAAAAAACGACATTCAGGTAACTGGCAAATGGCATAAACATAGCATGGGCACACTCATAATACATCATTTAGTCTAACACTGCATTATAGAAAATGAATAAATAGCAGTTGTCTCACATCTGGACTTCATTTAAAACACTGCAATTTTCCTCATGAGGACTTGTTAAACTTGTGAAGATAAGCATGAAGATAAGCATTAATAGAAGAATTAAAAGTTGGCAAGGAACTGCTGAAGGGTAAATGAAAGGGAAGGCAGTGTTTAAAAGGCATAGCATCATCTGAAAAGGAAGTTATGAGCACAGTTCTTTGGTGCTCATTTTTAAAACTACTTTGGTTAAAAAAAAAAAAAAAAAAAAAAAAAAAAAAGGCAATTGTATCACAGCACAGGAAGAGTGATCACAAAACCAGCCCTGAATAAAGCTAAAATCCAGAAAACAAGGGTTCTTTTTAAACATGCAGGCAACGAGACTCTGGAGCAGTCTTCAGGGGAGAAGTTGGGACAAATTTTCCCACATTCTTTTGTTAATGAGTCGTCCTCAGTTGAGGATAGTGCATCACTGAGAGAAAAGATGCCTTCTAGATTCTGTGACAGTTTAAACGGATTTTGCTTTCCTTTACTCTCTTGTACTTTTGCAAAAAGGCTGGTGGCAGACACAGAGGAGCTTCCTGCCAGTTCATTGAATTGACAAATCAGTTAAACTCCCCTTGTTCTTGATCCCATGAGCATCTACAGGTTCAACCAACAAAGCATATTGGCAGACATTTGTGGTGGGATTAAAGTAAGGCAACAGAAGAAATGTAGATGAACTCAAGTGGAGAAAAAAAAAAATCATTATCTTGCTACCAATGACAAAGGCAGCTAAAAAAATTCTTACAGGCAGAAGCCTGAGAGACAACAGGGGTCCACTTAGAAAGACTAGGGAAAGCTCTAAAAATCTGTTGCTACATCAAGCATTCAGAGGCACACAAACACCACACTGAAAAAAAAAAATCCTACTTAATGAAACAACAAAATAATCTATTAACTTCCATTCTGAAGTAAGTATGAAAAGAACTTGTAATAAAGCTATAATCTTTTGGCTCTAATGAAGAGCATATTACTGGATTGAACTAATAAGGAATACATACAGGAAGATGTGCTGCCAAGCTCATGACCTCCTCTTTTTCATCATATAAAACCTATATTCCACAACTCAAACTTTTCTGATTTCAGGTCTACTTTGATTTGAAATTAATGTTTTTCAGCCTTGAAGGAAGGATTGAGAACCTTCAAACTCCACATTACTGCCTTCTGGCCTCTTACTACAGTTTTTACTACCTGGCTATTTTTAGGTGCTTATGACAACAAGGAAGAAAACATCTCTCACATTTTCAGTAGAAGTGATGAATACTGAATTATTTTTAGGAATGAAATAAAAAAAAACAATGTTTGCTTCACACCATGACAGTCTGCAATGTAGCTGGATTTTATTTACTGATAAAAGCCCTGGATGCCACAGTATGTGTATATGATAACCTTTTAATGCAGAGAGTTGGAAACAGTCACAACTATAAAGCAAACAAAAGAAGCCTTGTGCCTGGGTTTTTAAGTGGGCAATTAAGTGCATCATATATAGAGACAAGTAAATATACTTACTATTACATAATGCTCAAACTTGTAGTTTTCTTGAAACAGTTCTGCTGTTTCATATCTTAACCTAGTGTTCTTCCAGTCATTTATACAGCATTTAAAGTGATTTTGTCTAGGAAACACCATTTAATCTAATTTGCTAAATGACATTAATATTTTTAATTTTATTTGGGCAAAGTTCTTGCCTTGTGTCAAGAAAAGTAAAATGCACAATTTTTCATCATGGATGCCATATAAATAAGATCTTAACACAATTCTGATTGCCTTTTCTTTTTTTCCCCTTATTACTTTTTCTCTACAGGAAATATTTTCCTGTTTTGTTATGAAAAAGGGATAATGTACCTCTGCCTTAGTGTAAAAATAGAGAGAGGTATTTCCAAAACAAAATCCAGAAAAATTTTGCAGATAAGCTAGACAAGAGTTCACAGAGGAAAGACGCCTGTCCTCTAAGAATAGCATGGTTTAATCAGAGGGACTAAACTCTTCCAACTTTTTCCTAGTTACCCTGGGAGATGCTAGGTGGCAAAGCTGCTAAAATGCTCTCTGACGGTTCAGTCTTCATTCATCATATACTAGAAAATGAGGTAGGTATTGAATGCTAAATTTTAATCAAATATAAAAATAAAAAACACAACAGTTATTGGCCAAACCCTGTAGCTGGTGATTGGCTTTTTCTTCTTTTTTTTTAAATAATGATGTTATTACTGCATCATTACCATCAAAAAAATACATATGCTCATCAACAAAACCTGACACACCATGGAAAGTGTGTAGCTGTCATTTAGCTTTACTATATGTCCCCAATGAAAAACACATGTCCCAAACACTTAGAAAAAAAGTTAGAACTCCCATATCACTCCAATCATAACAATCAATTTTCCTCTAATTAAGAGTCACCAGTGATATGCCAGACAAACAAACTGTCCCAAAGGAAGAGTGGAATGTTCTTAAATAGTGAAAGCAAAGAACAAAGTATTTCTTCTACCTCACCAACCTCTTTGAATATAAACTACACACTGCTGGAGAAAGCAACTAATTTCAATTCCTTGTAGAGCTCATTAAGTAGATAAAAACTCAAACAGCGTATATGTGTGCCTACATATCCTCTACAAAAAGACCCCAAAACAGAATGCCACCTCATAAATTATCTAAACTGCTCATATTCTCAATAAAATTTGTTTAAGGACCAAATGAAATTGTCTTACACCAGTCTACTCACCAATATCCTCACCACAATCATGTTTGTTTCTTGTTTAATAATAAACAGAGAGTGGTATCTTCCTGTTTTAAAACATAAAAACATGTTTTATAGATCTGGATTTTTATCTATTATTTATGAAGAATTATCCTTTCATATCAATAGTTCTTTTTTGTTTGTTTTCTTTTTGGGGAGTTTTTGGTGTGGTTTTTTTGTTTATTTTTGTTTGGATTTGGTTGGGGTTTGTTTGGTTGGTTATTTTTTTGGGGTTTGGTTTTTGGATTTTTTTTTTATGAAGAAAAAATATATTTTGTAGCTCACAGACACTTAAGCTTGTATTCATTACACCAGGAAATGTAGGATATTCAGTATGCATGATCAATCAACTTGTTATGCCATCTCACATGGCAAGCCTCTGACCTAGTTCTAGAAATGGGTTATCTTCAGGTCTAAAAGCACCATCTGCTCTTAATGATGGCACCAAAACAAAATTACTGTAGTAAGAAAAAAAAAATATATATATATATATCCCTAAGTGATAGCAAAATTCAAAGCCCAGAAGAAATTTTCAAGTAATGACTATGCCTACAGAGATCATAATACAAATGCCAGCTAGCTTTTAGCAAAAGGTGATCAGGTTCAAATTTGTTGTACTCTCTCCTTGACCCCCACATTGTGTAATGAACAATGAAATAAGATTGTTGCAAGGAAAGGAAACAAAGGGGCCAAAATAATGAGAATGTGGAGATATTTTTTTTATTACTAGGAGTTTTTAAAAACCCAAAATAAAATGCAGTTTTCAGACACTTCAGGGAAGAAATCCTTTTCCTCTCTAGTGATGGAAATGAAAGAAACTATTCTTGCTAAGTTAGTTTTCAGTTCACTGGCAAGCAATTTTTTCATTTTCTCAAATTAAAACTTCTGTAAAGCCATCAAATCAGAAATTTTGCCAAGAATTCTATGATCCAGGAACTAATGGAAAGGAAGTCTTTATTGATGACCTACATAAAATCTGATAGCTTGAACTTTCTGCCAATTGATTTAGCAATCCATTATCATCATAAATTTGCAAAGAAAAAAGTTACTTCTTCTTGCTTCAAGCCAAAGGTTTAGAGCTTTTCCTTTAACATTTTACAAATTAAACTCAAGCATTAAGCAGGCATTATGCAGAAGTATGGAATTATTTCTGCATATCCCATAATGATATTGAAAATGTCTTCAGTCACTAATCTAGAAAAAAAAATTTAAATCTTTATCTCTGTACAACTAGTAAACTTCAGACCCTTTTGACAAATATACTTTTTTTTTGTATTTCATTTGACACACAAGTTTTTTATCCAATCTTCTTATCCAAGACCTATTCAGTCTTCCATTTTCACATGTCTTCCCTCAATATGACCAACCAAAGTATGAATCTGTTTGCAGACACATATTAAGGTATTATTATTCAAATATATTTCAATGCAGAAGAAATTAGATCAAATTCCATTTATATTTAGAATCTGTAAGGAAATATACATGTCCAGAAAGCTCAAATGACAGCCAAAATGTGGTCCACTGATTACTAAATAAAACAATAATAGGGCTTCAGAAACCATACCACTGCACATTAGATAGCCATACATAGTTATCTAAACCTAAAATGAATTACACAGGTTCTCTTCTCTATCACCTACTGTTTTTATTAAGAAGAATCTGCAACTGCAATGGCAAAATTCCTGAAAACTTTCACTATATCGTCCTTCATAGGACTGTCTATTCCTACTATCAGTTGCATTCCGATAGCAAATTTTCAAATTTAATCTTTCTGAAAAGTCAGTTTGAGAATTTAAGCATTGGATGTGTTCAGGGAAGGAAAGCAGGGCAAATTAGGAAAAATAAACATAACAGAAAAGTGCAGAGGGAAAAAAAAATTACCAAATTGCAGGAATTCTTCCCCTTCCCCATTCAAGACCAGCTCTCCCTTGCCTGAATCAATCCAATCATCTCTTGTGCACACACCTGGAAAACATCCTCTACTGGTATTTTTTTCCCTTTCAACTCCTATGCTTATCTTTCAACTCCAGCAACTGTTACCTCTCCCTCACATTTTCTCTGCCCTTCTTGTAACAAACCCAGTCATCCCCTTTCCTCATTGAAAGAAACAGACATGATATAACAAAATTTCAAAATAGCACCACCTGCTTAGCCTTCCAGAAACAGGGAGGCTCTGAAACTGGAGATGAAACCTGTCCAAGAAAGTTCAGCTTGTCTTTGCAAGTTCCTCACACACTTATATGCAGCTTAAACTGGGTTCTGCTTAAAAAAAAAGTATGGAGATGCTGAGCAAATGGCTACCAAAAAAAAAAAAAAATCCTGTCCATTGTGGGGGAAAGAGATTATTCATATAAAACTGTTGCTGTACCCTTCTTCTCCCTGGCAAATGACAATGCTGCCATTATATTTTCTCAAGACAGATTTAAAAAAAAATAAAAATAAAGACAGCAGTTGGATAAAGTACATTGGCATAAACTAATATTAAATTATCCTATATTTCTGTAGCATTCAAATATATGCAGTATGGTTAATGTACCTCATTTTGAAGTTCATCAGCACTTTTGGTAGAAGCAAGGATCTCATACAAAGTGCAGCAGAGGTCTTCTGTTGTTGGCCCTCCAGGGTTACCTCCTTGAGATTCTTTCAGGTACTTTCCAACTTCACACCATAAAAAAGAATCATCTATTTTTTCCAAAGATTTGAGATTAGATTTTTCACCACAGTAGTTCTGTAAGTGATTCAGCTGGTTATTCAAAAATTTGTTATAATCTAAGCTTATATTTTTCTGTGCATCAGTCTCACCATTCACAGGCAGCTCTTCAGAGTGATCCAAGTCATGCATGTCAAATGAAAACACTATATTTTTACCAAACAACACTCTGTTATCACCATTTTTCTCTTCAGCCAACTGTGTGAGGGCTCTAAGCTGCTCTTCAGAGAAGTGAGAGGCAATCCGAGATGTGGCATTACAAGCTGCAGTAGCAGATGATGATGGAAACGGCCCAAACATCTGCTTGATCACCTTTGTCTCATCATGGCCAACACATTCTTTCCCATGAAATGTCTTAAAAAGAAAAACAGCTCCACTTTCAATTGCTTCTTGTCCATTTTCAGCTCCAACTGTTAACAAAATCAAATGTAACTTAATACACTTAATACTAAGAGTGTTTCATTACCTATAATGTAACTGTATTAAAATTCTTGCCCTAAGTCTCATCACCACAGATATAAAAAGAAGACCACAACAAGTAAGAATTGTTGCAAGGTACTGAATTATAAAAGATATTCAATAACAAAGCATCTGTCTTCATTATCCTTTTAACATACTAAAAATTTATAGCAAGAATTATCAGCACTTTCTTATCTAAGCTAGAGAAAAAAACTTGCTAGAGGTCTTAAACTCAATTGTATATTTATAAGCTACTTAACATTAACAAATTTCCACTTTGTCTCAGTATTTACCCACTGCCTAATCTGAATATTCATAACAGAAAAATATAAAGAACTCAGCAGGGAATTACTGAATTCTTGTAGTAATTCCCAGTAGAATTACTTCTAAGTATGTACTAAGTTAGAAAAATTGCTCAAAAAATCTAAAGCAAATAAATGTATGAATTTAGATTTCTATCTACAAAATATGTTATGCAAACAAACTATATATTATTAGATAAAAATATGAATGTATTTCTTACACAAATATTCACAAAGGTAGTCAAGGAAAACATAAGGAAAACTCCATGTGATGAACAAGTAAGTCACTTCTTACAAAATTTTAAAAGTCACAAAGCCTAACCTAAACAAAACCAGCCAGCACTCTGGGGCTTTTACTCATTTTAAATGAGGACAACTAACAAAATTTTTTTTTACTTGTGACTTGATTCAAATTAGATTAGGTTTAACACCAGAAAAAGCAAGGGGTTTCTTCCCCACAATCTAACATGAAAGAGCAAAAACTTTCTAGCATAAGCAGATGGAACAAGGCTGAGTAGCTAGAAATGTAGCATATAATTAAATGGAGGAGGCTACAAATTCAGTATTTAGCTTGAATCTTCCTGTGGTGCACTTTGAAAAGCTATAAAGTTCAAGGAGAGGACTGGAGGTGGTATTTACAAGATAATTAGATACCTACATATGGAAGATATGTGACATGAAGATGCACACATATAGAATAGATACGTAAAGAGGTCTCACATAAAAAACGTTGTTCAGCCCCTCCCTTTTAGCATTAGCTATATAGGAAGCACAAAAAAAACCCCTACATCTAAAAACTTGTAGATTGTCTGCTCACTCATACAGTCCTAACATACAAATACATATTATTTAAAGTCACTTGTCTCAGAACAGAAGTAAAGATTACTAAACCAAAAGAGAAACTGAAGGATTTGAGAAAAATCTCTTAGGTTTAGCTTACTATGTGGTACTTCTCCATTATCGACATCTCCTGTTTGTGAAAGCATCTCTTGAGAAAATACAACTCCTTACATCTCAACAAAATAAGCCAGACAACATGGCAAGAGATGCACTACTAGAAGCTACTCTTGTTGGCTTTTTGTTTTGTTTGCCAGCCAACATTTTAGTCCAGTACCTCTTGTGATTAAACTATACACAGCAGATGTTTAAAACAGCTTTCTCAATCAATATCTATTATTATCAATACAGATTGCACCTACTCCTACTAACTTTATGGACGGACAGTTGGTACAAACCCATCCCCACCTTGCATGACTTTCCCTCAAGCCTTTTGTGCTGCCAACTGAAATCTGTGGAGAGGTACCTGGGTTAGGGCAGAGAAGTGGCCCTTCCCAGAGGCCTGTCTCAGAAAGACAGCAGCCATATGCTTAAATTACAGCCCAAAGAGGTTAAACGTCTACTAACAGTACTAACCAGAGTTTAAAACTCTTGGTCAGTGATTTGAGAAATATTCAAAAGTATAGTTCTGATGACTCAAGAAATCAATAGCCATTTACAACAATTAATAGCTTTAACAGGCATCTTGTGCAGCACAATTGACTACCACCACATGTTGGACATGAATAACTTGCCTAGCCTTTTTTGAAAGCCTTGGTTTAGATACTGGCTTATTTCTCAATTTACTAGGTATTTTCAAAAAAATAGTCAAGAAATAGAAATGTAAGTGTGGCAGGTTAACATTTGTATTGCAATAAAAATCTCTGGTCTATAGAACCAAAACCAGGCAAATATATTTATTTTTATTAATTCTCTCTGTCTTTTTACAATGGTTCTATTCAAGATATTTGAAAAATAATCAGAAAAGGAGGAAATATACCTATGAGATTGAAAGGAAAAATCCTTAAATATGTGACAGCAAGAGCTTGAGCCATGTGCTCAGTTTATGAGCTGATGAAGTTGAATTTTGCTAAGAGCAAAAGCTGTATTAGGTTTAGTCTGTCAATCAAAACCTAATTTTCCAATCAAAATTAAGTTTTCACAGGTTCTTTGCCATAATGTATTTCAGTATTAAAAGTTTAATTCCAGATGAGTGAAATATATTTTTATTTCTCTCCTAAACACCAAACACTTCAAGCAGAAAACATTTTTTACATTTTTATCTGCCTGCACAGCGGTCCAATTTTTCATTATACCAATTATGTGGAATTAAAGCAGACAACATTAGGATTGTTCTTTTCTTAGAGTACTGCTATTCTGAAAGAAGCAGTTGGTTTTGCTTAATAATTGTCAATCACAAACCATGCCACACTCTACAAAACAATACTATCAAAAAAGTAAGAATATCCATATAACAATGGAATCTTAAAATAAAACAGAAGACCAAATTGTGTGTATGTGCATCAGATTAAATGGAGTTCCAAAGATATTTCAGGGTAAAATTGGCATCAAGGTAGAATAAAAATTGTACTAGTAAAGTATGCAGGCAGAAAGCAACTTGAACCTGCTCCCACCCCCAAATAAAACAATGTATTATTAGACTACTACAGAACAAAAACACACCTATTTGTTTTGCAGCTTGTAAGATAGTTTTTAAATCGCCATTTACAGTTTGGTATTCTTTTTTGTCCAAATTGTCATCAACAAACTTCTTTATCTTCTTCCAGGTAAGATCCGACTTCAGCAACTGGGCATGTAGTTTTGATCTTTTAGTCTGGAAATGCAAAATATTTGGGCTTTTTAATTTATTTCAAATTAATATATGGAGGTTCCTTTAAAATTAAACACCACATAAGAACAATTCCTTCTAATTGCGTTCAGTCACTATATGGTACTGACTGCAAGCACTTTTCCTTTTACCTGATCTTTAGACTCTTTCCTGAGTGTATGAAAAAATATGCAAAAGCACACACTCTTTCACTACTTTACTCTTTCCAGAGCAAAATTCTCTGTAAAGCCAAACTCTCGCAACTTCAAGAGATTTACAGTTCCCAAGATTCCAAACTCAATTCACACATTGCCACAAGGCATCTATTGCTTTTATGAATTGTTTCTCAGAAAGCAAAAGAAGTACCTAAATTCAGTAAATTTAATATTAGAAGGGAAATTTTTGGCTTCCCAGCTCAGACCTAAAAGCACACCAGCCTTGCCCAATTTCTTGAAAGACAAATTAACACAACCAAGCAAGCTTTTCCATATAGCACATCATGATTGTAAAGGCTAAGTATAAATCACAAAGCTATAGCAAATTCCATTTTGACTGAGGACACTATGAAGGAATGTACAGGAAACTTTACACACTGCCCTTCTTGTTTGCCGACTCTTATAAAATAGCAATGCAAATGAAGAAAACAAATGATTCTTACTATAGCTATGCTTTGTAAAAGTAAAAAGGCTTTACCGTTAAGTCAGCTAATTCTTCACTGTAATCCTCATGTTTAGTGACATTTGAAAAGGAGCGTAAAGCGCCTGTAAGACGAGGCAAGGCCATCTGTTACTCATTCAGTGATCCATAGGATGAGAAATCAAATCCCAGTTCAAGTACCTAGATGAGAACAAAACAAATAGCATGGCTTTATTAATGTAATAAATACAAACTCGCATCATGAACTTGAAAGACCTTTTCAAGCTAGCAGCACTTGGCTGGAACTTCAATTATGCCAGTTAAAAGAAACTCTTAAAATGATGATAATCAAAAGTCAATAAAAGGGAGGTGAAAGGCACAGAGCAGAGGCAAGAAATGGTAACATGCAGAGGTCACTCAGCAGGTGGTTCTTTTCTCTCCTCCCTGCATAAAAGTTACTGGCAATGAGGCAAAGTGGCAATTATTTCTTTAGCACCCCTAACACTGAGTATGATAGTGAAATCTATGTAACTGAACTTTAGCTCCCAATAGCAGTAAGTGATTACAACCTACCGGAAGATTTCCTCTGAGCTAGCCCATGCTGGGAGCTTTCAGGTCATTAACAGCCTCTGGCACTGATGCAGAGAGAGGCATCTTTCTTGACAAGTGCTTAGCCATTTTTAACCAGCAAAATATGGAAAAAAAATTATGGCAGGAAATAAAGATTGTCAAAAGCATAGCACTGAACTATTTATTATAAGAGATAAAGGGAATAAAGAAAGGCTACTGGAAAACTAAAAACACTGTGCCTTGGGATGCTTTCATCTCACAACTGGGAGTGCACGCACTTAGAGCAGGACTCTCTTCAGAACTACAGCTTATTTCCGTGCAGTCTTATTTCCTCTGTGGATCAGGTTCCTATCTATGCACCAAAACACAGCTGTTCTGTGTCTGAAATTGTACTTCTTCCAAGCCTCATGGTTTAATGAACCCTAACACACAGCTTCAGTTTCTGATGGTAGCAGATAAGATACAGATTTAGATTATTTTTGAAACAATTAATGATACCATTACAAACCTAATGATCTTCATCATTTTTAGCACGCCTGAAGATCAATGTCCACCCAGAATTTAAAGAACTTGTAACAGAGTTAATAAAATTACTCCCCCCGCCCAAGTCATATAGTACAGAACTCTCTGCCTTTATCTAATTATCCTTAACATTTTCCCTTATTTAATGACTGCATTTGTGTTTTAGCTATCAACTTTGCAATACAGCACAAAAGAAATCCAGATGCAGCGTTCCAGTCACAAAAAGAGAAATGTCACTGATTTGTCAGGTCTGCTTGTTTTCCCACCTTGCATTGAGATGCTTTTTGAGAATGATTTTATAACAGCTGATATTTTGGAGACAAATGTTATAACAAAGAAACTACACAATTTGGAACTACAAAATTTTTAACTGTGAAGGGCACAGAGAGCATGTGTTCAAGCCTAGAAGCAGACAGAGCTAAACATCATTGCAGCTTTTTTGATATATTCAGTGAATATATGACATGTAATTCATACCATCATAGCTCCTAGTCAAAATAGCCTGTGAACATTATAGTCACCACTTTAGAAGGGAAGCAATGTCTCCAGACTTTGAGGGTACATCACTCTCACACTGGTCTAATGACAGAACTGCCATTAGCTATTAGACCTAATGGGTCTGTTTTACCTATTTATTTTATACCTACATTCAAATACCTTCTATAGCATTATGTGCATTTATAAATAAAAGTAACAACATAATTCTAATGCTACTTTAATTGTCTTTTCTGAAATACCATGGACAGTAATTTATGAAAGTTAGAACACACTTATAAAAAGTTCACTTTTCACACACACTTATAAATTTCATAGTATCTCCAGCAGGCTCATTTAATAGGAAACTGAATTTTAAACAGATATTTATTTCTCCTTTATTCAATTCCTTTATTAACAGCTCCTGAAATAGAAAACCTGAAACACCAGAAAACAAGTGCACACTGCCCTGAGCACAGGCATGGCCAAAGAGCCAAATCCAGCCCTACAACCCTAATCCTGCACTAGTACATGCTGCTCCACCCTTGCCTGTGTGCTTTCAGAACTTGCGGGTGTCTGAGGGGCCCGGTTTGGCACAGCAGTCACACAAGGCTTCTGCAACTCATTTCTAGTCAAACTTCACACACCCCCTTTGCTTCTCACACACAGCACCCACTCTCAGCAGGGCACCACATGAAAGCAAGAACAGCTAGTAAACAGAATGCAGGGGACAGGTGCAATTAATTACTCCACTGTTAATACAGAAAAGGTAAAACTTCTGAACTTTGGCTATTATTCTGCAACATATTAGAGCCAGCTCTAAACAATAAATCAAAAATCATGTGGCCCTATAAGATGTGCTGTAAATTTATATTTGTTTTTTTTAAAAAATACATTATATGCCCTCACATAAAGCCTCCTTATGTAGATACCTGCCTGCATCACACTGCCTTTAGAGTGGATCAGGTACTCCTTGTCTTTCCACGGCCATCATAAGGGTAACTAATTTCTTCTGGTTCAAGAGAAATGTATCTGATTGCCCACAGGTGGATCTGAAACATCTGAACTACCAAATGATCCTGCTGAGATCTGCTGGTTTTGGAACAAGGAATTAAAAGGCAGCAGCAATTAAATCCTCTTTACCAGGGCCCACATATAAAAGATTAACTTCTTCCAGCCTTCTACCTATTCCCCCTAAAGAAAAGTATGAGAAAGGTACCATCTTAAATCATCTCTGTAGGACAAATGGAATGGAATTTAACCTTCATACCAGTGTAACTTCACAAGGTAAAAATATTTCTACTCCTCTCGCACCCCCATTCAAGTCAGGACATTTTGAGTGCATTCTGCTAATGATTCCTAGAACGATCTCAGATTTCCTGCCTCTTTTTTAAAACACTTAACTTTCCACCAAACTTGTTCGTAAATCAAAAAGAGCAATATCCACCCTTCTAAAGCTTTGTGAAGATGAAAGTAACTTTTAAAGTCTATTTTACTTCTTTTAAAAACAAGTGTGATTTTGACACTGAAACTTTTTATAGGAGAAAGCAAAACATAAAGATAGATTATACTCAGAGTTCAGGTAAGCAACATTGCAAAGTTTATTGTTTGAAAGTAAACACGAATCATAATCTCAGCAGGTTTTTATTCATTAAAGTGAAACATTAAAAAAAAATCTAGCAATACCACAAAGGTAACAAAAATTACTGAAGAAGTTTTCCACTTCATATTTTCACCCAGCTGCTCAAGTTTTCCTCCAATTCCCAGCCTTCCCATGTTTCTAATACAAGCAAATAATAGAACCATTTCTTTCTCTTCTTTCGTGAAATATTACAGAGATTACTGTAAAAGACACATCCTTTTGAAATTCACTGAATTCCTATGCTCTCTAACAGATCAAACCAGCTGCCCAGTAGGGCTAAGAGAAGGTGAATGCTCAGATCTGGTACGTCATTGTTCAAGTTGAACAGAAATCTTTCTTTTCTTACAAAGGATGGAATAACATAGCATTAACACAGCTAAAAATCATAGGTAAAATCCACAGTTACACGATCCTAAAGTACCAGCTTCTGTAGTCTATAATATTTTACTTTTTATTTGTCCTTTAAGACTTTACGGCATGATTTTGCTTCTAGTATTTACAGAATATTAATCCATGTTCCCAGATTTTGCTTATATTACTTATAATTCTTCCAACTATTAATAAGTTTTATTGCAGTCTATGTAAACTTGCAATTTATGAAACCTAAAGATGTTATTACTAGTAACTAATCTAATCAAAGAACATTATAAAGAAAAGGAGGCTTTAGAAACTGGCAGTGAATAGCAGGTTGCTATTGACCACAAAGTATTTCAAATAGCATTTTCTCTTTCACTTGAGAAAGTGGAAACATTTCAAATGAAAAAGAAACTAAAAGGGCAAAATCCCACCTACAAGGCTATACAAAAGCTAAAGGGACAGTGAAGTAACATTTTTTACATTTTAAATATATATAAATCAAACAGTGAGACCATAAGGACACATTAAGACATCTTAAATTTATCAACACATTCAATATTTTAGTTTACACGACTGTGTAAGAAGACTTACACAGTAACATTAAATTTTACTGATATGAACACATTTTAGAATGGCTACAATTAACTCCAGCAGCTTCATTAATACAAAGGTAAACTTGATATTTTATTTACAAATAAGACTCAATATTTAAAAGAACCCAAATACATTCTACTTGTTATATATCCTTTCTACATCGTACACATCAAAGGAAAATTATTATTTTTTATTTTATTCATTATTATTTATTTATTTATTATTATTTTTTATTTATTTTAAAGAAAACACTTTAAAGAAAAAAAAATGAAACCATTAGTTAAAAAAAAGCTATTTTGGATCTCTGAGAATATATTTTATTAGATTCAATAAAATTTCTTATCCAAACATATTTGATGCCAACAGTACAAATACATACCTAACATCAAAGTAGTTAGCCAGAGATAATAATGGTTTCATAATGTCTGGGACATAAATCAGAAACAGCAGGTGAAAGCATGACATTAAAACAATACTATTTTCTGACTCTGTATTTTGCACTTTTACAAACAGTGCTGCCCGATGCTGTAACCACTGTATGCTTTCAGACATCTCACTTTCTACAAAAGGCCCAGACATCACCCCGGAATTTTCTCAAGTTGTCTGGGTCAAATATTGCTGATCTCCAGTCAAGACTGGGTCAATCTTTAAAAGGGTGACAGCAAGATTAAGGAATATGTACTCAGGAAGAAACAGCGGCTTCCTGACACACGATACTCACTTCAGTGAATACCAAAATTCAAACAGGTGCTTCAGCATAACAAGGAGGCATAACAGTGCCTCTGTGTGCCATCATTCACATAAGAGACAATTTCAGCATCTTAATTACAGAAGTCACTAAACAAAAAACTCTAGAAAATCTAATAATGGAATTACAAGTCATTCAGTCAATATAGTATTAACCCTTTTAACATTTTTTCACAATGTTAGCCATGCATGTGATTAAACACCAGCTGCCTAACACTGTGCCTGCTTGCATCAGCTGGAAAAGCATTTCCTGTGACTATGCTCAATACTGTTCTGGGATGATGTAAAACATGTGGCTTGGCTCAATAATGTGTTCATTTTAGATGTACTTTGGGATAGTTACTAAAGATTGCTGTTGTTAAATAGAAAAAAAAAATAAAACAACCCTTTCTTCAGAATAACTCATCTTCCTTTTCCAAGAATATAAAATGTAATTCAGCTGTTAAGCTGCAAAATGTGTGTAGTTTTACACCTCATCACCTTAAGTTCCCTGCAGCAAAAGACAAACCGTGTCCCATGCAACAGAAACTGAGACTTGCCTTACACGTGGAGATGTACTGTAAGCAAATTTCCAACTTCAAAATATGTATCATATATGTTCATTTAAACATGAGGCATAATACAAGATGGGGATGGTGGAGGTGTCATTTGTTTAGTTTTGCTTTCAGTTTAATAGTTTCTGTGCCTCTGTTACACACTGTGCCATCAACAAACGTTCAAAACAACCTCAGGGGTTATCTTACTGCATTCCAGAAAGGCTGTTCACTAAAGAAAGAGATGTATGGAAGGTAAATAGGGATGCATGTGTTCAAAAGAAGGAAAGGGAGGATGAATAAAAACAGGTAAGTGAGAGCAAGAAAAAAAGCTTTGAGTTAATGACAGATAAGTAACACACATTGCATCTCCCTGAGGATGGCTGAGAGGATGTGGGATGCACTTCAGCAAATATAAGTGCTATAACAATACATGTATAATACACAGCTGCATAACTGCTGGGCTAAGAGCATACTGGAGAACTTGTTCAGATGGTAGTAAAAGAAAAAATCTCTCTGACACGTTCCTGTAGTGAATAGCAAGCATATCCAAGGATAAAGCCCCCAGTGGGAATTACTGGCCTTTACGAGGTGTAATTCTGTGTGAAGGTTTTTAAGGCCTCACAGGGATGTATTCAAGCACTCAAATCACTTACCATATTTATAGGCAACTAAAAAAAAGCCTCAAATACTGTATTATCCCCCAATTCTAAATATCTGGATGCTTATTAGCCACTCAACACCATAATTATCCTTCATAATTAACGTTGATTTCATTCAAAATAGGGTTTCAATAAAGCCTCAAGGTGGGAACTGGATCATTTTGTATCTGGAGCATTCTCCCAAATGTTTTTGAAGGAAACACTAAACATCCCTTTTGAGAGAAACATAACCTATATAAGAATTTACAACCGATCTCAAATGCAATAAAATAAAAGACTAAGCCAGGTACACTAATCCTTAAGACCCTGCCTGTACATTATTACTCAAATCAGAACAGAGAGGTGGCATTAGTAGGATTGCTGTCTTATTTCTTATTAACCACTAAGTCATTCACTTTCTTTACAGCAGTCATTAGCAATGTTCATACTACCTGCAAAAACAGGATGTCAGTTCTGAAGTAACTATCTTGCCAAACATCGAGATTCCTTCTCGAGGATTTCTTTAGTAATTAATTATGGCTAATAAAATCTTTGCATCTTGCAGACAACACACAGTAGCTGTGTAAGCACGGTGCAGCTTATGCCAAGATTCACATTTAATCTTACAGAAAAATTATTCTATGAAAGCACTGAAGCAGGATTTCTCATTTAGAGAAAACACTCTTTTTTCTTTTTTTTTGTTACGCAATTTTATCAATAAAGCTAGTAATAATAATGGTAATGCTGGCAATCTGAAACAGATTACCTGCATGTACTAAATGATAGAATTATTTTTCAGAACAGAAATATGCAGTTTTAGACCAGTTAAATAAGAAGCTGTAGATTCTACAGCCCTTCTATTAATAGACAAGAAAATTAATTTGTTATTAACTAAAAGTATGGAAAAGGACTTCAAAAGAAACACAGATTCTGGCCAACTTTGGCTATCATTAAATTAGAAGTTTCCCAAACTACCAGCTATAAATAAAGTCATCCTATTTCCAGCAGCTTTTGAGTCAGACTTTTTACCAATGGTTGCAGTAAATAATACAGAAATATGTAGAAAATGACTCATTACATAAAATAAGAAACAGATGGCATTGTCCACACAAATGCATCGATTTAATTAAAATAATGCAAGTGTATCGTGCAATTTTAAGTGCTTGCTATGTTTTGGAATATTTTAATTTATTGTGTTTATTCAATTTTTATATAATGTTTGTAGTATTTTGTAAAATATGTCCTTTATGATTTTTCTATGATTCTGTATGTTGTTTGATACCTGCCATGATTTTTGAGGAGGGAAGGACTAAGAAAGTCATGACAGAGTTTGCAGAAAACTCTCTAGTTTGTATCTTTCCAATAATACACAGCAACTGGAACCTGAAAGCTGTGTATTTTATCCATAATTCTTCTAAAAAGTGTTTTAATTATGAATACACTACACTATCCCTCAGTTTTTCTAACACTCTTCCTAAAAGTCTCTGTCAGCATATGTAATAACTTTTCCAAAGGTATGTCCATATAAACAAGCCACTCATGGTCTAGTAGTACTTTTATCCTTACTGGATCCTTGTGACAGCACACTGAAGGCTCAGTCCAGCTCAGCAGTTAAAAAGTTACAAGTTTTTATTTCCTATCAGAAAAGCAGACAGAGCCACATTCATAAGGCAGCTCACTGACCTAATGTGGCCCAATATTGAAGTGCGATGAAGATGCATAGAGAGTCTCAAAAATCAACCTATAAAGACAAGCTTTTCAGTCCAAATCATGCCAGCCTTTTGGGGATGCCTTCCCCTTCAGAGCTTCCTCCTACTGCCTGGAGGCAATACTACCTCCTCTCCCACAAAGAGAGCTGTAAAGAAACCCAAGGTAATAACAGACACAATAAGCTGTCCCAAGCCAGACCACTGACTACTTGGTTTAGCTTACATATTACTTAACGTTGGTAGGATACAGGGGTGAAAAAAGTCAGAATTTCAGCCTAAAAATTTAAGAAAAAAAATTAATTCAAGGTCTGCCTTGTATTATATGTATTATATGGCCTGAAAGCATGCCTACTTCAAGGCAGAGTCTTTTCTACAAAGACAAAAATAAGTAAATTAAAAATACATTTAAGCAACACTCAAATATTGTATAGATACATGGCCACATATAGTAATATTAAAGGCAGGATCCCTTGTTCTCTCTTCAGAGCTCAAATGCTACACAGGCACTTCAAACAGCACATCAGCTATTTGATGACTAACAAGCAACAGTTTTCTAATTGATAATTTATCATTAGTGCAGTTTAGAATTATAACTTAAAAATAAAAAATAAAAAAAAAAAGTAGTGCTGCAATGTTACAAATGCAAATTAGAATCAAAACTAACAAATGCTTCCGGTCCTTCCTGGACTGTCTGTAATGTTAACTATATAGGCAAGAGGCTATTTTGAGAAATACACCTGTACAATTTCCTACAGTGAGGAAATCCCAAACAGTCCTTTCAAAGCCTGCAAACTTGTCTGCTCATTACATAAGAAAATGAGGGGAACATAAATTGAGGCATAATATTATTCTTGGCAGATATAATAAAAAGGAAAATAGCCCCATTATGTCTCTAGTGATTTGAGGAGGTTAAAACAGTATTTTTCCAGCTGTACATTTTTTTAAATGGCTGCATTTCTTGAGTCATAGTCACATTCTGCTGGAATGCATGTAAAATTTTTTAAAACATGTTTCAGAAAATTGTACTGTAAGCTAATACATACATACATATTACACAAGAATCTCCCACTGAACAATTATAAGCCTTTGAACAACTATTATGAGTATTTAGCATGGAACATGGGCTTCCTGTTCAGATTTATAGAATCAACTTTTAAAGAGGCCCCAGAAACCAAAAATGCTATTCTAACAAGAAAATTATATAACCAAGCATTTTATTTATGTTCATGCTTTGGAAGCAATATAGATGGGTACCATATGATGTCATGCTCAGCAGTAAAAACTCTGGGAAAGAAGAAGCAAGGGGTGTGAGGAACAAAGACACACATCCAGGCTTATGGGGTATGTCTTCCCAAGCAACTGTTAAATGTCTGCTATTTTCATCCCCTCTCACAGCCAAAGGGAGTGAATGAGAGACGGGAGGGGAGGGGGCATTTGGCTACTGTAAAATCACCACAAATAATAAATTTCTTACAAGAAATGGAAGAGAAGACTTTCAGAGTTCTTCTTTACTCTTCCCTAATCTGTTAAGGAGAGGACACATTAGAATAATGGAATCATTAAGGCTGGAAATACCTCCAGAATCATCAAGTCCAACCTTTTACCAAATACCACCACGCTCACTAAACCATATAATGAAGTGCCATGTCCACTCATTTTTTGAACACTTGCTCTCCCTTAGAGCAGCAGTTTAGGCTGTCTTCCTATTTCTTGAACAAATTCATCAGAATCCAATTTCCAAACAGAAACTCACTAAGTGACACAGATCAGCAGTCCTCATCAGTTTCAAAAAAAGGAGCAGTTGTTTAAATGGCCATCTGGTTTACAGAATATATGAATGCAGGCAAGTAAGTCACAACTGTACAAAGTCATCTACTTATTTTCACAGCTTTTCAGAAGCCGGTTTACAACTGAAGTTGCCAGTTTTAAAACTGAAATTTGCTCCACAATTCACCTGACAAATGCTTCAACCACCACCCTATCATTCCACAATCATCTATTCTTGCTGTAAGACCTATTTATGTTTAAGATTCAGGCGTGTAATATCAGTCAGTCTATTTTTTAGGCCAAACATCCAACATGCCTTTGGGCAAGCAAGAGTAACACATGGCTCAGAGTAAACACATGCTTTAGAACAAATGATGGTAAAGTATCATGGTAAAGTCTAGGGAAGTGTATAATTTATACCCATAAATTCCACATACAATGAAAGGGGAGAGCCAGCAACTTTTCTATGCCTAAAATATCAACTAGGTAAAACAGTCTGCACCTTCCTTTTAAAGTTACTTTTCTGTAGCACCCACTAGATTTAACAAGACAGAAAAAGAACAAGAGTTTTATTTCACATCTCAGAGCTGCACTCAGCAACAGGTTGGCCACCAAACTCCAGCCCACATGTTTATATACTAATAGAAAACAGAAAACACCAACTGCCCTTACTGCAACACTTAAACAGTCCACATTGCTACTGAAGCCTAGCCCTTTCTTGGCTTCACTCCAGTTTAATGGAGTTTCATTGAACTATACACAGTTGTGTTCAACATCAAGAGGAATATCGATATCTAGAATAAGTTCAAGAAACATCCAGCATAGGTATCTTTCACACTACTGGTTAATTCAGTGAGCACCATTACCACAGAACCATGGTGTGCTGCTATTGCTTCTTTCAATAGTCACAGTTTTAGGTGTTTGTGCAGTGCTGGGGTGGCTTGGCCCTGGCCAGCAGCCATGCTGCTGCTTGCTCAGCCCCCACAGTGGGATAGGGGAGAAAACAGGAAGAAAAGAAAAAAAAAACCCCAAACTTAGAGGGTTGAAATACAGACAGTTTAATAGAGGAAGAAAAGGAAAGATAACCCACAAGTGAAGGAAAGAAATGCTCACCACATCGCACAGGGTGACCAATGCTACAAGCTCCAGTTTACTAATCTCCGAAACCCAGACAACTTGAAAGCAAAAACTGCACCCTTTCTTCTTCCTCTACCTCTGCTTTTGCTTCTGAGCTTGACAATACACAGTACAGCACATCCCACTGGCCAGTTTGGGTTTACTGTCCAAGTTGTGTCCCTATACAGCCTCTTGCTCACCCCCTTGTCAGCTTGCTGGGCAGGGAGGGTGGAAGAAAGCTTTGATGTTGCGCAGGCCAGAAACAGCCAAAACATTGTTGTGCTATCAACATTGTTTTAGCCACAAATCTCAAGCACTTCAATGTGATGAAAGTTAATTCCTAAACCGGATACCGGAATGTGCTCACATTGGCATTGTGCAAAGAGAGGCAATCAAATTCCTCAGAGAGAGATGAGCATAAAGAATGCCCTGACTGTACATCCCCTTATGGGTTTTGCTTGCAATAAACACAAAATTGCTCCTTTCTATGATGTGATGAGGTATTTAAAAAGCAAGAGGGGCTAAATACATGACTGACTACTGCTCATAATGTAAGAATAAGGAGGTACATGACAAAACTTAATAGGTTAAGGTAATAATAGCAAGTAGAATGCCTTTCCTACAAAGAATGTAATTAATTTGGGAATTCACTGCCACAAGATGCCAAAAAGACTAAAAGTTCAGGTATGCCTAGATGAATTAATAGACTACCCTGGTAGTCTCTGAATCAACAGCTTAGAAACAGATAATCAGTTATTTAAATCATGGATTACTAAAAGATAATATGAAAGTGAAGGTATAATTGGATTTGTCTTTCCTTTTGTTTTCAGTAGACCACCTAAGCATCTCCTACTGGCTGCTACAGGAGAGAGACACTAGACAAACATTTTCTTTGAAAACAGAGCTACAGGGTGAAATGACAACAGAGATACTGAGGATTACAATTTTGGATTTAGGAGTCTAATGTCTCTCAGTCTGTTTCTGGGTCTTACCCTTGTTTTCTTTTCTTTTTAGTTCAGACATCAGCTGTCATATTTGTAATAAACATCCAGCTACACATTATAGGTCATTTGTTAAACTGCTTTTGATTAGATAAGTTTATCTGAACTAGAGAGTGGATTTTGATCTCAGTTCCCTCTTCAAACATTAAAGTGTAATTCGGTTTAAGAAAATGTGTAGGCTAGAAAGTGCTCAACACTAACTTCAACAATTGTTACTATAGACAATTTACCGGGAAAACAGCAAGCTGTTATTTGGAGTAATGAGGACTTCAATTTTCTGTGGGGAAATTTTGTAGGAGGGAGAAAAGAAACTTCAGCACACAAAACACCCATATGAGCTAGAACTAATTCCACCTTTAACATCTTCAAATAAACTTTATAACTAACCAGCGAAAGATAACATGTGTCTTTCCTACCCCCAACCACCTCCACACCCCATTAGCATCTCCTGTAACTATGTAACTGAAGAGGGATGAAATATCCAATAATAACATGGACCAGCCTGAACTCAGTTCAGTATTTATAAAGGATAACATTTTCAGAGAAAGCACTGTAGGTCAATTGGACCTTCAGAAATATACACCAGCCTTTTATGAAGGATGAGTTTTCTATTAACTCTGTAAAAAAATATTTTTGAACTATAAATGTTCTTCCTGAAAACAGAACTAACGCTACACAATAAAAAACTGAAAATTATACTGAGAAAATTATACTGAGAAGCAATGGACTGCAAGTTCTTTAGAGGCCAAATTACAACCATCTTGATCATACAATCACAGAATTTGTAAGGCTGAAAGGGACCACAGTGGATCATCTGGTTCAACCTCTCTGGTGAAACAGGCCCATCTTGTAGACCACAAGATACAGTGCAGACAGTTCTTGAGTATCTCCAGTAAAGGAGACTCCATAATCTCTCAGGGCAACTTATTCCAGTGCTCAGTCATCTACACAGTGAAGAAGTTCTTCCTCATATACAGGCAGAACTTCCTGTGCATGAATGTCTCTCCATTGCCTCTTGTCCTATTGCTTGGCACCACCAGAAAGAGCCTTGATCCATCTTCTTGACACCCTCTCTTCAGATAGTTACACACATTTATGAGGTCCCCCCTCACTTGTCTCTTCTTGAGGTTGAACAGACCCAGCTCTCCCAGCCATTCTTTGTAAGAGAGATGTTTCAGTTCTTTAATCATCTTCATAGCCCTCCACCAGACCTGCTCCAGCAGCTCCAGGTTTAGCTTCAAACAAGTTCTGTAAACAGAACTGTTAGAATAAAAACATTGTCGTTTGACAATTTCTTTCCTTCTCTCTGATTCAGCAGAAGTCATGGCCTAAGCTCTTCCAAAGACCAAGCTAGCTTTTAGAGAAAACTGAGGTCTAACATGTAAACTAGTTTGTTTATACAATGCATAAAGGCCCTAGCTGGGAGCTGGTCTGTATTCCCATATAAATGTGACAAGAATTCCTCCAAGTATCTACACATATAATTCCAAGACAATGCAAGTTTACTCTCCTCTGGCCAGAACCAAGTCAGATCCAAAGGAAAACATTTTACTACAGCATCTGCTAAAAAGCAGCATGTGTTAAATCAGATTCACCACATCATTGTTATCATCAATGCCATCTTTAGGTGAAGGACAGTTTGCATCTGACCTGATGGCTGGTTTGGTTTTCTTCCTCCTAAAAATTTAGCTCTACAACCTACCATGTGTACATACATAATCTTTGCTGCACTGTCTCTGAAACTTCCAGTATTTTTTCTAGTCATTGGCTACACTCAAGTTTATCATCTGGAAAGTAACTAAACATGACTACTAGATTTCTTCTCTGCAGAAGTTACATTTTCTGGTTTCACTTCAACAGTAGTATTTTACAGCAAATTTTTAAAAAAGCTCTAAGACTTATAGGGTTTATACCAATGTTAGCATTTTAAGAATAACAAAACCTACATTCAGAACTCATACAAAATTTTAAGCAAAGGTATTACTGAAATTCCAACATGATACACACTCCTGAAACACCTGAAGGGCAAGCCTTAGGACACTACAAGCCTGTCATGTGTTTTATAAGCAAAGCCGTCACTTTACCACTACCAAGCAAACCGAAGAAGTACCCGAAAGGGAAAAACATTATATGTCCATATGGTTTTTTCGTTCTTCATTTCTCGTTCTATTTATTAATACCGGTAATAAGTACAGAAAGTACATTCGACACCGGTGCGTTTCCCACTTGACCAGTCCCGTCAGCGTCGTTCCGCAGCAAAGCCCAGCAGGCGCACGAGAGGAGCACACGGCACCTGGGCCTTCAGGGGCGGCCTTGCATCACCCGCCGCGGTGCGCGCCGGGGCTGGGACACGACGAGCAGTCCGCCAGCCCCGGGCCCGCCGCCAGCCCGGGCCCCTCATCCAGCCCCGGCCCCTCAGACAGCCCCGGCCCCCTGCCTGCCCCGCCCGCCGGAGGCAACTCGTGGCACCGGCTGAGGCCCGGCTGCTCCCGACAGCCGCGCCCCGCCAGCAGCGCGGCGACGCCGCTGCCGCGGGGGCTGCGGGCAGAGACACGCGCAGCGGCGGCGGGACGCCCCCCCGCGCTTGGGCAGGCCGGTCCCGGCGGTCCCGCACCCCCCCCAGGGTGCCGGACCGCGGCTCCGCACAGGTGGCGGCGCAGAGCAGCGCCCGCCGCGGGGCCTCCCCGGCGGCCCCCACGCCGCGCCCGCCCGACCCCCGCCCGCCGCGCCCGCCGCGCACCTGCCTTACGGCCCGCCGGTTCCGCTGCCGCCAAGAGCCGGCGCGGCGCGACACTGCCGTACGGCGAACGGGCGGGGCCGTGTCCGGTACGGCCCGCGGGGTCCCCCGGTGCCCGCGGCGGGGCTGCGCGGCTCCTCCGGTGCCCGCGGCGGGGCTGCGCTGGTGCCGTCGGCTGGTCCCCGTCGGCCCCCGCCGGGGTCTCCGCGCTCCGCCGAGCCAGCCCCGCGCTCAGGCCTACCCCGGCTACAGGCCGCGCCTCCGCCGCGGTCTCTGTGCAGGGAAAGCGAGTCTCGCCGAGGTGCCGCGGCTGCTGAGACCTGTGCTCCCGCCCCAGTTATGCCCTGCGTGGGATATGCCGTGGGTCAGCTCCTAGCAGTGTTTCACAGAATCACAGAATTAATTACGTTGATAAAGAGGTAATCTTTACTGAGTTCAACCTATGACCGAACAGCAAGCACCTTGTAACCTAAACCACGCCGCCAGGTGCCATATCCAGTCTTGCAAAACTCCATGGACGGTGACTCTTCACTTCCCTGAGCAGCCCATTCCAGTGTCTAATCATCGTTTCTGCGTCATTTTTTTTCCTAATGTCCGAAATAAACCTCCCCTGGCACAGCCTAAGGCTGTGTCCTCTTGTCCTGTCAGTGGTTGCTGGAAGAGGCTGACCCCACCTGGGTACACCCTCCTTTCAGGCACTCTCAGGGAGCAGTAAGATTCTCCCCGAGCTTCCTTTTCCCAAGGCGGAACAACCCCGGCTCCCTCAGCCGCTCGTCTCAGGACTTTGTGCTCCCTGTCAGTGCCTCGGGCTTTCCTGGATGTGGGTGTCCATGGCCTCCAGCCCTCAGTGCTCTTTAGCAGCTCATCCATCCCCTGCACACTTAATTTTTGCCAAACCTCAGTGTGTGCCTGTAGAGCTATTCCACACTTACTTATTCAGTTTTATGATTTTTGAAGCCAGCTTTTTAAATAAGTGTCCTATGTCCTCTGTTGTGTTAATACTGTATATATGTGTAAGGTGATGCTTTTCAAGACAGATATTGTCTGCTAGATGTTTAGTGGACCAGAAGCACCAGACATTAAATGGAATTAATTTTATTAAATACAGATGACTTAACATAGACTTAATATGTGCCTCAGGGGAAGAAAAAAAATATCATTTTCTTCAGTATGTACTATTTTTCTGGAAGATATATGATGTATGAAAGTGATAGAAAATATTGATAACGACTTTATCTTAAGAAAATTGCATTCCCACTACATGGAAATCTATGTCTGTGTTCAGTTTCTACATTTGCTTAAGAATCAATGGAATGGCACAGGTTCTTTCCATCTCCCCCTGAGATCTAATGAATTGTACAGTAGAAGTGCCAGTGCTTCTCATTTATAAGTAAAGGGAGCATGAAAAGACCAGCTGAGGTATAGATGTATATATACTAATGTAAAGTTTAAAGTTACCTGTAGGGAGATATACAAAGTGAGTACAATTTCACCCTATTTATGGACCTAGATGGACAGAAATGTAAATTGTGGGATCAGCTGAAGAGGAAGTTGCTTCTCAGAGCAAACAAATAGTTTTTCTTCTTGTATCTTCTTATTTCTTCTTGTATCCTTTGTTTGATGTCCATATCTTAAATAATCCTTTGCTTATTCTCTCCTGTGTTGTACCAGATCTTTGGCAGAATTTCAATATTCATTAGTATGTAAATCTCCAGTTCACCATCTTGTCCTTTGTTTGACTCTTATACCTCTTGCATGTCCAATAAAAAGATGTAAATAGTCTTCCTCCATCTTTTGCATCAAATCCTTCTGGCATAGTCAGATGAGAAGTTCTAATTCAAATTTGAGAAAAAGGTTTCAGCCAAGTAGGCTCAAAATTGTAGAATCTGAGAAGGAAGAAACATATCTGATCTTAAGTTTGCAAAATACCCTGGAAATTTACAGGAGCTAATTCAGCACTGTATTCCTCACTTTTGTGCTTGTTAACCAGTAGTTAAGTAGTTAAGCAGTATTGAATTCAGACTCAAACCAGTGTTGGTCACTTGGAGAACAATAGGTATTCACAAGACCCAATCCCAGTTTATGGTCAGTGTACTGTCAGCTGGTGACACTTGAATTATTGTCTGCAAATGCATTATAATTTTTAGACTATTGAATTGACTCTTTTTGTTTCTTTTTAACAATGAAAAATTAATGCAAATATGTGAACCATGAATTTTAGTTACTTGAAGTGTACTTCAGATTCAGAAAAGAGATTAGCAATTAAAATAACCTTGTCTTTACTTTGACAATGGAAAACTTATTAAATCACCATCTTACAAAGAAATCAACAAATTCAGTTTCTGTTGAGATTGTAAAACAAGCCTGGCAAGCATCCTTCAATCAGTGTTAGTCTCTGCTGTGATGAGAGTATCAAGCATTCAAAACTAACTTCTCTCTGCAGATGTCACTGTTACCAACACTGGGAGAAAAATCTTAAATCAATGTTATTATGTGACAATAATGCAGGTTCCTCGGAAAACATTCCAAATCTCTATTGCCCATGATTACAAAGTAATCATATCATGCATGCTGCAACTGCAATGCTAGCAAAGTCAGTGCGTTGGAGGTGCTGTTATTCAAATGAGCTGTAATTCTTTACTGTCATCTTGTTCCCATAGATTTTAATACTTTATTTAAAAGTCACCAGGAGGCAGGGCTGACCTTGGCTCAATGCTCAGGTGCCCACTGAACTCACTCTGTCACTCCCCTTTTTGGCTGGACAGCACAGAGAAAATATAACAAAAGGATTGTGAGTTAAGGACAGGGAAAGATCACTCAGCAATTACTGTCACAGACAAATCAGGCTCAACTTGGGGATATTAGTTCAACTTATTACCAATCAAAATCAGAGTAAAATAACAAGCTATAAAACCAAATCCTAAAACCACCTTTCACTCGTTGCTGCTTTCTTTCTGAGCTGAACTCTGTTCCCTAATTCTCTGCCTCTGCTCCCACCAGTTGTGCAGGGAAACAGAGACTGTGGGCTACAGCCAGTTCATCATATGTTGTCTCTGCTGGTCCTCCCTTCTCAGGGGTTGGATTCCTCACATCCATCACCTGCTCCATCATGGGGTCCCTCCCACAGGAGACCTTCCTCCATGGACTTCTCCAAGGTGAGACCTTCCCAGAGCTGAAGTTCTTCATTGAAGGCTCCAGCATGTGTCCCTTCCACACTGCTCCACTGTGGGACCCCCAATGAGACCACAGGTCCTTCCAGCAGACATGCTCCAGCATGGGCTTCCCATAGCGTCACAGGCTCCTTTGGACATCCACCTACTCTGGTGTGGGTTCCTCCTCATGCTGCTCCACTGTGGACCTTTTTGGGTTGCAGGGGGATAGCTGGTCTCACCACAATCTGCATCGTGGGCTGCTGGGCAGTCTCTGCTCTGGAGCATGGAGCACTTCCTGCCCCTCCCTCTTCACTGATGTTGGTGTCTCTTCAGAGCTTTTTCCTTCACATTCTCACTCCTCTTTCCAGCTGCAGTTGCTGTTGCTCAGTTTTTTTCTGTCTTAAATCTATTGTCACAGAAGTGCTACCATCAACACTGACAGGCTCAGCCTTGGCCAGTGGTGAGTCCATCTTGGAGTTGGCAAGCACTGGATCTATCAGACACAGGGGAAGCTTCTGACAGCTTCTCAGAGAAGCCTAACTCTGTACTCCACCCCACTACCAAAAATTGGGCCATACAATACAGTTACACAGACATTGTGAGTGGTCTGCAAGTTCTTAAAACTGAATACACAGTGTATCATAAGAAAATTCTGCTGAGGAAGATATGAATAAGAAAATAGATATCTACTGCTGCATAAAGATTCATAATTCAGATTTGTTCCTTGAGACCTGAGCCTTTTATAATGTCATGCAGGCTACATAAAGGGGATATATCATCTCCATTATTACTGGTTCTTATGCATTGCTCTCTGACTTCAATCAATTTATGTTATCTTCTACTGGGTATGAATGTACCTGGATTTAACCCCCAGTTGCTTTTCTTTAGCACAGGGAGTTTTCAAAGCAGTCATAAATTTTGTCCATGGCTTTTCATATTAATTAACCAGTCTGATACTTCTTCTGTGGTGGTTAATATCTATGTAGCTAAAATGGAAAACCTGTTTTTTGTTAGTCTCCATTTATTATTTGCTGTTTCTTAAGTGTATTTGGAAGTGCAACAGGATTGCTTGCTTCACAGTATGGATAAAGGGTATAGAAACATACATTATCATAGTCTGACAGAATTCTTGCGTGGTAGTGGAAAAGTCTTTTTTAATTTTTTTCCTTTCATTCAGTTGCTGAGCCTAAGTTTAAACAGATAAAAGTAATTTAGTAATCCCCACCACTACAATTTTAATTAATGCTTATAGAATTACTGTTGAATTACATGAATGATTTTACATATATAGCAGTTAAATAAAGAAAATTTTATAATTTTGCTCTTTTTTTCAGAAAAGAAAAAAGAACACCTAATAAAAACATCATGATCTAATAGAAAATTTATTTATAAACTGTAAAAATCTATTTATAAACTGAGAAAAAAACTATGTGTGTGTCATAAATGGGACCTGCTCAGAAATACAAATCATAAAGAATCTGTGTTGGTCTGAGATATATAGACAGTCTTATTTCTTGCTTCTTTTTCATTCCTTCATTAGTCATTTTGAAAGAATGCACATTAAATAATTATTTTATATAGATACTTTCAATGTGGTGCTGAAGCGAATTGAGATGAAAAGTTAAACCATGATGGTCAACAGGCTTCATAGCCATTTAGGCTGATTTGGAACCTAGTGGGTGGACCTTACCTGTTTCTCTATTCCCTGGTCGCATATAGAAAAAGTAGTAGAACTGGTTCTCTCTCAGTTGTATTACTGCAGTGATTCATACTATTTGTGTTTCCTTTAATAAGGTGTCAAAGAACAGCTGAAGAAATTAGTTTGTTGATGAAAGTATCAATATCTTATCTCTACATACTGGATAATGCTGAAGAAAGGCAAATGTAAGTGATTAATTCACATGATTTGGGGGAAAATACTGGAAAAAGCAATACCATTATTTGCCCACTATGCCTCCCTAGGTTTCCCCCCACTTCTTCCTTGCTTCAGTGAAAGTTTGTAGTTTCAAGCCAACAATGCTGAAGTTTCTCCGGCTGTATTACTTATCTCAAAATGTTAAGCATTATATGTTTCTAATATGATACGCTCCTAAAAAGCAAAGTTGTGTTGTAGGTTATGCAGATGGTGATACTTAGACCAGATCAAATTCATCTAGAATCACCTCTGAATGCTACATCTTCCCAAGGAAGTAAAAAAAGATTTCTCTTCTAGACAGACACTGACCAAAATATCCTTTTTTCATTGTAACTGTTAATTTATCCTCTTAAGGCAAGTCCTGGGTGATCAAATCTGGAGAGCATTCTTGCCAGATTCTGAAAATGGGACATAATCAGAATTTGCTCAGTCAGCTACAGTTGCAAATGCCATCTCAACTTTGTTTTCTGCTTACTTCTTTGAAGTACCACTGCCTCACAGCAGGATCCCTGTGAGCTCTGCTGAAAGTGGAGCATCTTTTGCAATGCCAGGTGTTAGGCTGTTGTCTGTTATGCTGCTATGTGTTTGCCATTCTGGCTCATATCACTGAGCATAGTGCCCTGAAAAAGAGGTTGATTAAGGGGTTTGTTTCAGAAATGAATATGTGAGAGGGATTGGTAACTGTTAGAAAGTGGCAAGGATCTGCTGTAACTTGATGGCTCACTCCTTACACAAACTGCTGACATGTGTATGTGTTTGTATAGATAGAGAGAAAGAAAAAACCTCAGGATTTTATAAAAGTTTCTTTCAGATATCCGGATTACTGTAGTGCCTTTTTTTTAATATGTACTAGAAGGTTTCTCAGAGGCTTTTTAGGTATCAAAAGAAACCCAGAATGTTGTTATTGAAAGTTCTGCTGACACAAGATGGGATAGTGCTGTAGGGATTCATGTCACATACACTGCAGGGTAGGAGGATGCCATTCCTACCAGCAGCAAAGCAGAAGCACCAGAGACATGATAATTTCTAGCAAGGACATTTTAAGTCTTGCTTAGTCACTAACTTGGAGAATGACTTCAGGCAAATAGTTTCAAAAGATATTAAAAAAAAAATAGAGAATATTTCAACATATCAAATCAGACACAGATGTCAACATTGCCCTGTTTGGAAATGGATTTGTCAATAAAAAGGAAAAACAGAGAAGCTGAGAGACAAAACTGCTGCCTGAGGACACTGAAGAACAGAGCTGTCCCAGGACAAGATGAGTAATATCTCGTGCTTTGTAAATTGCTGAAGCTGGTGTGTTCACTTCTGACAAAGGATGGTTGGCAGAAAGAAATCAATAAATAGAATTTTGAATAGTAAGTCTTTTGTTACACCATAATTTTTTGCGTATTTATTCAGAGGAATTCTATTAGCCAAAAGACTTTCCAAAGTTCTATTAAAAAAGATGTTGAGATGTTCCTGCTGAGCTTATTTCTTTGTTCCTCATAAAGGATATATAAGAATTTTCCAGGTGTCCTTTAACACAGATAAAAAGCATGATTTTTGGTACGCTCATCATATCCCTTCTCACTTTTGAAGACTATTCAGGGAACCACTTACTTGTATTGAAGAGAACAATTGTGTGAACTGAACAGTGAGACTTTTAGACAGAATGGTTTTATTTAAAATGTTACCAGTTATTTTGACTGGAGGAATATGATGGGGGAGCAGGGGGTGGTTTGTCACATGCCCACATGTTTCTGTTGGATTATATGGTAAAAAGCTGGTTTGCACACACAGAAGGGAGCACAAAGAGACAGCAGAAGGCAAAGGTACCAGAATTATGGACTTGGAGATTATCTTGCCCAGATCCCTGCCAGGACATCCCAGATAAGCTTCAGCTATGTGCCAGGGTGACACCCATCAAGATGAGTCTCAGAACACCTTGCAGATTGAAGCAGTCACTGAATAAGGGTATGGGACATGTTATGGGATGCATGGGAAAGAGCATTTTGTGATTGCAGGAATCTCATAATGAGATATTTGAGGAAGAAAAGAAGGCAGGGAAGGAAATAAGTCTAGGTGATTTGGGGAGAAGCAATCACAGAGAAACAGAGGGATAAGGGGATCAAAGGGGTCACTTGCAGGTAAACAAGGTTGGTACACTTGTCTGGTCATGCCCTATCTGCTCAGTCTGTCCTATCTTCTTACCAAAATCCATTCTCTAACCCCTTTCCTAGGTTCCTAGGGTATGTGTGGTTGTGTCTGTGGTGCCTGTGAATGTGTGAACAGCAGTGAAGACCAAGCTGGACTAGCCAGCACATAGGTGTAATGACCAGGGACCCAGTTGTGCCTCTCAGGTTGAGTCCAAGGGAGCGTTAAATATTGAGGACCAGGGGAGTCCCAGCCATGTGTGTGTATGTGTGAGTAAGAGGATCTGCTTAAGTGTATTTGTGAGTAAGGAGAACAGCTGAAGTGGGGCTGGGACTTCAGGTGCCAGCAACTGGGGAGACTGGGGCCTCAGAGCATCTACTAGGTGCAGTTCCTTAACTACTTCACACTTTTACAAGAATGCATTTCTTGAATGGTGAATAACATTTTTGAAGTAATTTGCATTGGAATATAAGGTATTTTAGTGTAATAGGTAGCACATTTCTTTACTTTGCAGGTCATTCACTTTCCTTTATAAGTGCCAGATCATCAGGTGATCAGCAACTTGTCCCTTTTTTCTGGCATAATAGAACAAAAGCCTATTGAATATTTTGAGTCCTATTCTTTTTTTAATGAAGCAGGTAGCTACAGAAGAGCTCAGGTGCCCCAGGAAAGCAAGCAGTCATCACTGATGACAGTGTTGAAACAAGAAGACAGAATCCACCAGGCATTAGGGAGGTATTTGTAAGGAATGATGAACATTGAAATTAGTTACATGACACTCACATGGATCTATGCACTTTAGGAACCTTCAATTATCTTGAAGGGAGGCAGAAGACAAAAGCCAACATAATCTTCTTAGAGTCATTCTAGTAGCCCTGAAAAGACAGCAGATACCAGACAGTACCACTGTTTGCATGACTAGTATGAAAGAGAAGGTTTCAGTTTGTCAGACATTTATCCTGAGATGGTTGGATAATAAATACTGCAGCTTACTTCTCACAGAAAAAAAAGTGGTGATAATCTTCTCCACTGGAGATTAGCTAGAGCAACGATGAGACTATTAACACAAAATAAAAGAGAAAACCTTATAAGAATGCAAGTGTGGTATAAACACAAATCCAGAATGTTGTGATCAAAGTTAACAGATGTAAAAAGAATATACATTCAATTGCTATATAGTTCTGCTGGAAGACAGTAGGCAGAAGGAATTGAAAATTCTCACTGAAAAAATTTGATTAACTAGTATTGCTAAAAGCTGAGGAGTTGATTTGCATGATTAGAACATTAAAATCAATGGTGATTATCTACTTAAGGAGAACGAAATAATCAAAAGAGGTAACAGAGTACACTGGAGAAAGATTGTGATGATAACTAGTACAGTCCAGAAGACTGAAGAAAAATTAGTAATTGTCAGTTAATGCTGTAATCTTTAGAGACATATTAGAGGTCTCATACAGGCCTTTAAAAAGCCTCCTTTAGCCTCTTTTAAATGTGATAGATGACTGTTCTCTAACATGAAAAATTGTGCTCCCAGTTGCTATTTCTCTATTTTGGTTGCTGTTATAGCAGGTAAAGATAGTCACCTGGGCCGAATCAAGACTAGTTGTTAGGATTATATACAGTCTGGCAGATAAATGAGCTGGAAGTTGGGCTCAATGATCCTTGTCGACCCCTTTCAACTCAGGACATTCTATGATTCTGTGAGTGTTTTCCATTAATCAGAAATAACTGATGAAAATTTACCGGAGAACCAAAATTATTTAATCCCACAGTGCCAGCAAGCCCCCTCTGCCTCACTGGTAAAGTGAAAATTAGAAATAAATAACAATATCCAACATATGAAATAGTAAATAGATACCAAGAACTTCCTAGTAGAATTATTGTAAGAAAGAGGCTGAAGGAAGGTAACAACATTGGGAAAAGATCCATGATAGTTGTGCTGACATTAAGAAAGTGATTTTTTAAGGGCATGGAAAACCAATCAAGCAGTACAAATACGATGCACTGGTGATTGTCACTGAACATGTCTGTCCTTACATTTTGCAAGAAGTGCAATAAAGAGCTTATTTCACAGAAAGGCTACAAAGTTTTTCCATTAGTAACTAAGAAAATTATAAACACATGTTGTGACAGACAATTCTGAATTTAAGTGGTTTGGATGTGATTTCAGAAGATATGATTAAAGGACTGTGTGACCAGCTGATGTGCACTCTTAACAAATCTTGGAATAGTGGATGCATTCCAGAAGTCTAAACAAGTGGATATTTTGTGACATAACTAAATAAGAGACTTTATCCTTGACAGAAAAATTAATGAGGTGCTTTAATAACAAATTATTCAAAAATTAAGGAATGTATATCACTATGGATTTATTGAAACTAAGTCATGTCAAATAAATCTGATTTTCTTCCTTAAGATTACAGATTTGATTGATGAAAGGAACTGAATGGATGCAACATACTTTTATTTTTATAAACTATTTGACTGTGTCTTGCATTCTATCTTTATTAGAAAATCAGCACTACAAAACTAGACATTTAGTGAACTAGTGAACTGGCTACTTAATAACATATGAACAAGTAGTTATCAAAACAAAATCAACCCCTGTGAGGTGTTGTGCAAGGGTTGAGAGTGGGTCTGACACTATGGAATGTTTTCATCACTTCTCCAAAACTGAAAATTTGTTATTGTTAAATGAAGAGACCTTAGAATTATTCTGTATGACTTAAATTTCTCCGTAAATTAAATTCCATCAAACAAAAGATATTTAAAAGCAACCAACCATGAAAGCTATAAATATGTAAGACACTTATAGTTCAAATTACAGTCAGTTAAAACAATATATCCACAAACTTTCAAGTATCTACCCCATTCTGTGATGTTATGTTCAACCTTCTACTGTCTCTCTGGGTCTTATAGCAAATTATCAGCTTCAAAAGTCTGGGAGGAATATGATGATGATGATGATGATGATGATGAAGTCTTCTGCCTCAGTCTAGGATCCACTTAGCATTATATCTGTGTTTGCTAAAGCGGTCTCCACTTGGCTCTTTCTTCATTGGTCCTCAAGGCAATTTTAGATACAAACTCACTGTATTTGATGTAATTTATATGTCTTAGACACTTTTTCTTTGTTCTCACACCTAAAACTGGTTTTGCCCAGCTCTGAATATTGCATTACTTCGAAAATCAATAATTGATGACCATTGCTACTGATGCCTTTTCAGGCTTGCCTAGAGACAGAGGCCAGACAAAATTAAGAGAATAAAAATAACTTGTATTTATTGAAGGGTATTCAGGTACAGTGCCCCTCAGGGTCTACACCCAAAATGGATGACAGGTCACGGGTTTTCACACTTTTATAAGTTTGGTCCGTTTGCATATTGAGGGTTAATCTTCCAGTTATAGGTACAGTTAATGAAGTCATTTTACCCCAAGCTTTCTCCCCAGCAATTCACTTGTGTTTGCATCTCTAAGGGCCTGAGCCTGTAAGGTGTCCTCTATTCCCAGGCCTAGAGAGGAATTGTTTTGTCTGACCAAAATGTGAAGACAGTCACTAGCACTGTATATGAAGTATAGAGTTAAACACCAAAGAATTACAGATATATTACATTTTCATATATTACAGATATATGAAAAATAGAAAAGTTAAAATCCTAAGGCATCATTCCTTATTGCAGCTGGGCTCTGCTATCTTCTATGCCTGTCATTTTAAGGTTTTCACTACTGTCAGCTTTCCATGCTCCTCTAAACAGCATTTCACTCTAGGGTCATGGATAAGTTGTTGCACAAGCATAAAGTGTTCTTACAATTTATTCGTTTCAAAATGGATCAAGCAATAGAAGCCATTTGAACATTGTATGAAGCTCAGTAGAAATTAAAAAAAATACTGTGTAGTACTGATGTGGTCATTGGGCAATTTCTGTTATCTGGTAAAACAAATCTTTAGGCAGGCCAGGACTAGCCTGCACAAAGCTGACTTGCCCTCGTGCCTGTGTTATTAACCCTAAGGCTGTGTTCTGGTGTAAGCAATGTTACAAGACCTTGCTAGGCTACAATATTGTGCTAGAAATTACAAGGGAAAACTACTTACAAATCAATATTAAGGTTGATAAGACTTATTAGGACTTGATAGGTTATTCAGCCTGGAGAAGACTCAGGGGAGACCTTACAGCAGCTTTCCAGTACCTAAAGAGAGCTTACAAGAGAGCTTTACTGTGAGGGTGGTGAGACACTGGAACAGGTTGCCCAGAGAAGTTGTGGATACCCTATCCCTGGAAGAGCTCAAGGTCAGATTGGGTTGGGGTTAGGGTCCAGGTTAGGTTGGATGGGGCTTGTAGCAATCTGGCCTAGAAAGTGTCCCTCCCTGTCCATGACAGGGAAGATAAAACTAGATGATCTTTAAGGTCCCTTCCAACCCAAACCATTCTATGATGATTGCATATTTCATATTAGGTTCTGTTTGACTGACTCTAATAATGGTGATTTTAAAAGTAATTTAATGGCAAGGATTTCTTCTTGATAGATTGAGATATTGTTGCCTTTTGTCTCAGAGTGCTTTCTTCTGCTAAAAGCAAGCAAGCAAATAAAATTACTTTTTTGAATGCACTGTCTAATATTTCCATGGCAACATTTAAAACTCTCTGTTTAGTACTGTGAAAACAGAAAAAAACACAATATTGTTACCTAATGACTTGGTTCAAGTTAGTATACCTCAATTTTAAATCATCGAAAGAGAAATTTACCGTGAAACATCTTCAAGTCAGTTGTCAGCAATTACATGGGTGTTGCTGAACCAGATCAGTTCCAAACATCAACTTCTTTTGATTGCTTTAGTAGTGTGTTCTCTGGTTTGTGTCTGTGTTTGGCCATTACTTCTCTAGTTCTTTGGGGTGTTGTAGCCACAGCTGTTACTGTTTAAATTCTGCATTATTTTGGTATATGAGAAATAGTTAAATACTCTCAGGTTTTAGTGGTGGAAAAACAGTATCTGAAAATGGTCCTTAATTCTGGATATCACTTTCTGGTGTCAGTTGAAAGAACTTGACTTATTTCAAGAACTACTGTGTGAAAAGGCAGTATGTCTGTTACTGTTACTGAGCTGTATATGTTCCCTTCTAAAAGGTGATTTAGTACTGGCATCTTTTGTAGGACCAGGGATACCTGCTTCTCCCTAAACAGTAACAAAACAAGCTTTCAGCGACATTTCTAGGACTGAAATGACCATTAAGGACTACATTAAATATTGTTCAACAGTGTAAAACAAATGATAAAACTAATGTGCTAGATTTGGCTGGGGTAGTGTTAATTCCCTTAATAGTAGCTGATATGGGCTTGTTTTGGATTGGTGCTGGAAACAGTCCTGGTAAACACAGGATGTTTTAGTTACAGCTGAGCAGCTCTTGCACAGCATCAAGGCTTTTCCTGCCTCTCACCCCACCCCACAGTGAGGAGGGCTGGGGCTGCAGAAGAAGTTGTCAGGGGACACAGCTGGACAGCTGACCCCAAATGACTGGAAAGATATTCCATACCATATGGCATCATGCTGAGCGTTAAGCTGGGGAAGAAGAAGGAAGGAGCAGACATTCAGGGTGATGGTGCTTTTCTTCCCAACTCACCATTACAACATGATGGAGCACTGCCTTCTGGGAATGACTGAACACCTGCCTAACCATGGGAAGTGGCAAATTAATTCCTTCTTTTGCTTTGCTTGTGTATGTGGATTTTGCTTTACCCGTTAATCCATCTTCATCCCAACCCATGAGTTTTCTCACTTTTAATCTTCCTATTTTTTCCTGGATTCTGGTGGGGGGGAGTGAGCAAGTGGCTGCATGGTACTTAGTTGTTGGCTGAGGTTGAAGCATGACAACTAGCCAGACTAAAAAAAACAAAAACCCCCAAAACAACCAAACCAAACCAAAACAAAACAAAGCAAGAAACAACACCCCTCCCAAGATTTTATTAAAATATATATTGAGAAGTTAAAGAAAACAATAAAAAGAAACAACATAGATTTAGCATTCTTCTTCTGTTCATCCCTCTGTCTTGAAAGAAGAATTAGTCTTTTGGTTTTATTATGCTTTCAGATTCTATGCACCTAATTTTTACAGCTTGCTTTATTCATCACAGAACAAGAAAAAACACATAAGAAGCCCATTTTCATGCAGGTTTTTTTCTGAAGAATAAGGTCATTAAGTTGAGATGACATCCCTATCATTCTTTGAATGTCTCTGAATATTTTTTGGAGTTTTTAATTGTTTTATTTATCTCAAATCCCTGTCATATGATAAATCAAGGCATGGTAATTTTGTCCTGTCATTCAGAAACATTTTCTTAGGTATATGTATAAAAGGCTTATCTATTGTTACCTTTTGTTCTCTCTTTTTTACAGTTGGTGAATCTCTTTTTTTACAGCTCACATTCTATTTCATTGCTAATACTAATCAGAAATACCCAGGGATAAGGTTCTGTTTACCTGTTGCCATAGTCATGAGGATTAAATGGCTCTATACATTTTCACATTCAGTAGTAGCACTATCATCATTAGAATCCCAGATCTTCATCATGAGACTTTATGGTTTAACTGATAGAGGTGTTCATTATCCTTGCTTTATTTCTGTCATAGCGTGCCACCTCATTTTCCTGCACAGCAACTGAGCTGTCAGCATAAACTTTTAAACATGGCAAAACTCAGTGTAGCAATATCTATTAAAAGGATTGTTGACATCTTAGTAACAAAACACCTTCCTGTAGACTTGTACTTGTCAGTCAGAAGGACTGGAAGTATTACCATCACCATCAATTCACATATGCTTGCTGCTGACTCCACACAGTGATTTGTGAAATCCAGAATAACTTAGAAATCAACAGGTTCTGACTTTTGCTGTCACTGGTGCAGTAGATCAGTTTAACTAATGTAATTGACTTTAACCAAATGACCATCTACTGCCACTGAGCAATAGAAGTGCAAATTTAGCACTATTGATTTTTGCCAGGTCGTGTCAGTGACTATTTGGCTCAGCTTTTTCCAGCTTTCCAAATACAAACTGTGCTATTTGATTTGCTTCATTATAAATGTAACAAGCACTTCTGAAGTGATCAGCTAATCAGTGCAGGTTTCTATGCTCATCAGGTCATAAAATTCATTAATGGATACATTTAGCTTCCTACTGCTGTTGACAGATTAACTGTTCCTTTTTGGTGCCTTATTTAGCCAAACACTGAAAAGAGAGCAATTTCTGCAGATGAGACATAAAAATGAAAATAAATAAGTTGCTTCATATTTAAGAAGAGGGCTGTAGATAATTAACTTACTCTTGAGTTCCATAAGATAAATTCAAATTTCTGTTGTTAAAAAAATGTGTTTTCATTATTATAAATAACGTTTAATTTTTAATTCTGTAAAATAATGGTCATTTTATATAGTTTCTAGTATAAAATGGACTTCTTCGCTGCACTGCAGTTTGTCTTTCAGACACTGGCACTGAAGCAACTACTCATTTGCTGTTTCTCAGCCTTCGAAACATGTGAAGACCTCACAGCATTACTGGGAAGCCTTGGCAAAATGATAACAAATGAAGGTAGCAATACCCTGAGTTGAGTATATCTGGCTCCCTCTTACAAAGGGCAAAATTCTCCCCCTCCCATTCTCATCTCAGGAGCCCAAGCAGCCCATATGCAACTGCTGCATTTAAATTTCTACTTAAGTTCAGCCCCCACACTTAAGTGAAGTCATTATGTTCTAATGGGAATGGATCTTTCCTAACGCTTGATAAAACACGGAGGGCACTGAACTCACCCTTTGTGGTAGGAATATAAAAAAAATGAGACAAGGCATTACAGAACTATGCTTCCAAGTTTTCAAACCTTCCCAGCTGAATATTTGAAACAACTGAATAGTACACACATAGGAAAATCAGTTTTCCTTTTAGATTTAGTGCAAGTTTCTTGGAATAAAGGAGGCATTTTTTTCTTCAGAATAAGAAATACAGTTGCTTTAATTACCCTCTCAATGTATGAACAAACCAATGGAAATGAAAAAAAAAAAAGGAAAAAAAGATTCAGTTATCAAAGCTCCAGTATGTTTCATGATTAAAAGTGCATAATATTTTTTTTGTTTTATTGTTGTTTTCACAGAAATAAAAGCCTATGAAATGAAGTTCAAAGGTGTAACTGCTGTTGGGCAATTAATATTGGCTGTACCTATACTATCTTTTTTAGGCTTACCAGGTATCCCATTGTTTTTTAATCTACTGAAATATCTTCTGGCAAGCCTGCTTTGTTTGCATCACTCCTGCCTGCTTTGTCTTCTCAGCATCTACACTTCCATCCTGGGCACTGCTTTAAGAGGTGGCCTCATGCTGTGTCTTGGGCTGTACCCCCTCAAGCTTGTACTTTAGAATGAGCTCTTACAGACAGCAGCAAGGACTCCTGGTACCTGATGTAGCTCCGGATGCTTTCGTGGCCCAGAGCTCGCCTGGGGCTTATATGCTTTTCTGTAATTGAACTGGACTTACTGAGAACACAGGTGATCAGACACTGTTCGGCATAAAATCTCCCTTACATTGATTTTATAAGACTATACCTTTTTTTGCCGGCATTGGGATTTCTTCTTTGTTCAAATGCAGGGTTCCACAGTTTAGTCCTGTAGCCTAATTGGATTAGGATTTAAAAGGCCATTTGAGTAAACTGCATTGCAGCATTTTCGTTCTCTTTATTGGATCACTTGTGTCAGGCTTCAGGGATCATCCATGTAACATATTTCCTATGGATTTTTGTACACATTCTTCACTCAAACTTTTATTTATATATCTTCTCCCATATTTTTTTAGCTATGATTTTGACTCTCTTTTTAGTTTTTTAGAGAATTTAAAATGTGGATGTTTACAAAAGATAATGGAAAACTTGGGGGCAATATGGCATTTCTGTCTCCAATTTTGTTATTCATGTCTGAACCTGAAAACCAACAGCAGTGCAATTCTCTGATGTTGCCAGAGAAATTACAATTATTTCAAATTACCTAGAGGTGACAATATCAATTGTCCTATCCTTTTCCAAACTACAAATGCAAATGTCTTATGTATCTTCTGCAATGCAAAAAGCACTGTATATATGAACTTAGACAAAATCCTTAGGAACCATAGCAAGCCAAACAGATATTAATTGCTATGCAACTTACTAATAAATTCACTTGAAATGATTTTCAATCTCTGTTGAGCATGTAGTATTGAAATTATTTGTTTTTATTATAACACCATTTCTGTACATATTTTGTTAATTTTAAAGAGTTTTTATGTAAGGAAAATGTTAAAAAATATTTTAAGCTTTTCTGTAAGAGACTTTGCAGCAATTTGATCCCAGCCTTGCAGATTTCAATTAGAATTGAAGGTTAAATGCAAGAATTGTTTACAGAACATCAACATATTGTTGTTCTCCATTCCTCCTCTACTGTCTATTGATTTTTGTTTCATCCCACATCTTCTTCAAAAAGTTTCCTTTTCTCAAATTCACGAAATGCAAAATCAGATGTCTGAACAGAAGTTTTCTTTGAGAAAGAAGGGAAAGCATTGAAAAATGGCCTTTTAAATATTTTTTTTTCTTCAGATTGATTTTTTTTTTTCACTTACAAGGCAAACACAACAATCTTAGTTTAAATTTTGATTCCTATGGTCAGAGTGATATATTACTATCTTCATGTCATTTAGTCTTTGCTATCATGATCCCAGCTCACACAGGTCTTAAGGTACCAAAGAGTTATAATCAATACAATTTAAATAACAAAAAAATACATTTAGAAATGCCTAGAACTAATTTTCTCTCCCTAATAATATCTCAATTTCAAGCACAAGACTCTTCTGCCTCAAGAGGAGACTAGAGGTGAGACTGGAGACCCATGGCTTTGCATCTCACTGGAACGTGAAAATTTTGCTTTTCCAATGGAATAAAATTAATGATGTAAGATACAAGATATTACGAAGAATGCATTTAAAGACTAAAGCTGCTTGCAAGTGCAAAACTAAACTGCATCCTGGCACTATTTACTAAGGCAGTAGAATTTTTATATTTGGTAAAAATAGTTTGATCAGGGAGGAATTAATGAATGAGTGTAAATGACAAAGCAATTTACTTCATTTCATACCCTTTTTTGAACATATTTGCATGTGCACACCCACACAGATACACACAGAGTTTTACAGGTGCTGAAAATATTTATCCTATTTACTTTTTTTTTTGGTGAAAACTGAACTATAAAATTGAGTATGAAGTGAAGGATTCATATAGTTATTTTGAAGGAATATCTGTGTTTTCCTACATTTCCCTGGGGTAGCAATGAATTTGCTAAAAATTCAGTGATATTGAATATTTCAGAATAACTATGAATGATTACCCCTGTTTCTGACGTGGAGGAGATCAGCTCGCAAAGTGGAGAGTGCTGATCCTGTGCAGTCTCTGGTCTGCAGTATTCCTGGTATCTATCCAGAATACTGGCAGGTGACAGGAGACAATGATTGCTTGTTTCTTTATTAGCTTGCTTACAGAAGATTAGGTGCTGGCAGTAGTTGATGAAGTTGCTAGTGTCTGCTAAAGATTTATTTGGTCCTAGACAGACTCCTGCATGTTTTAGGATTGAGTAATCAATTTTCCGTCAAAGGAGGTGTTGGTCATCTGCCTAGAGGGAGGCTCAACTCCTCATTCTTGTATTACCCTGGAAGATGACTGGGGTCATAAGGGCTACTCTTGGCATTTTCTGTGACTGTCAGTTTGAATGAGCTGGATATTTGCAAAGGTGATGCAGTTTCACAAACCACACTCAGATTTTATATTTTTATTGGGCAGTCATATACCTGTATTTCAATTTTTCAATCTCAGGATGAAATTTAACAGTCATATTAATATAATAAAATAATACAGATAATATTTCACTGGAACACTTGTGTTTTCAGCATTCATCCCTCAATGTGATGCAGAATTGATCATTATTGCCAGACAGTATTCTGAGCAAATGTTAATAGGCAAAACAGTTCAAAGAGGATATGCTTACTGAAGATACAGACTATTTTCCAGTAGTATAAACTCTATCATTTAACTGTTATCAACCTCTTCAGCAATGCTATGTGACGATATATTGCTTGAGATGTGATTTAGTATTTACTTGAAATTATAAATACTGCTGGTAACATATCACAGTAATTTGTGCACAGAGTGGGCTTGTGTAAACCTCAGGTTTAAAGACACCAAGCTGACTTATACATGACAAGTACACAGAAAAAAGCTCATGTCACCTCAGTAGGAGACTGTGATGTCACATGGTCTGAAATACCCCTTTGGTTAGCTGGGGGTCACCTGTTCCAGCTGTGTCTCCTCCCAAGTACCTCCAGCCTTCTCCCCAGACTGGCAGTAGCAGAAAAGGCCTTGGCTTTTTGTAAGCCCTGCTCAGCAATAACAAAAACATCTCTATATTTTCAGTCCTGTACACAAATCCAAAATACAGCCCCATACCAGCCACTGTGAAGAGAATGGACACTACCCCAGCCAAAACTACAGCAGGGTATCACTGGAGTGGATTTAATTTGTGTTTAAAATCTATATGGCTAGCAATGGCCATATTCCAGTAAGTCAATGAAGATATATTCAATATCATCGAAGAAACTCAGAAAAGCATTTGGCCCTGTATAGGGCAGTCATCTAGTGGCTCATCACCTGAATCACACTCTTCGATCTATATTTTCTCAGTATCTTAATTGTAATTGGGGCTTAGACAGCTCACATGCTTTCAGAAAATTCACTGCAATTTTTTTAACTGAACTGAACTGAATCTTATCCTTTATGCTGAGGACCTGTTATCTTTGCAAGGGTCCTCAAAACAGAAAAATATAAATTCATACAATTACTCTTGTGTAGATACTGTGGTTAGCTCTCATGTATTTCTAGAAAAGTAATTATCTTAAATCTATGTTTCCTTCTAAATGTATTTCTCTTTTTGGAATGGGACCCCAGATGACCTTGGTTCCTGTTTTCAGAAGTCAGATGTAGTACTGGTTTACTACATTCCTCATACAGGGAGTATCAGAGCCTCAACTTCAACTTTCCAGCCTCTGGGAATTCTTGAGTATTCATACATAGATTGCTTCATGCAATCTATAACTATACAAGTTATAGCAGGATTGACTGGTTACATGCTGGGGATAAGATCCAGCAAGCAGCTTCATCCCATATGATTTAAGACAGATACTGTTTTCCACGTTACTGGAAAACATTTTGTCAGTATGTGGGTTATCATCTATGGGTTGCAAGTGCTACTTTTCCCCTTTACACTTTGGCCTACATCAACAACCTCTACTAGTTTTCATTTGCATCTTTGCCAGAATAATAACCGGGAAGTGCTACAGCATCAGTCTGGGGTATTGGAAAAATTTTCAAGTGTTTGAGCCACTTTTGCTGATACTGTACCACTGAATCTCTAATATCCACAGGTATCAGTATTTTCCTCAGTGATACAATCAACCACGTCACTTTATCCTCCAGTCTCTCTGCACTGCAGTGCTGCACTGAGCTGACACACAGTGCAAGTGTTAAGATTTGCAGAGCTGCCTTGATGGGAAGCTCTGAAGTGTAGACTTATTCTTCAGTGACTGTATGGCACATGCCTGCAGTGGACACAAAGCCCAGAGGTAATTCAAATGCAAGCTGAATGTGGAGGCCAGAGATGCTCATAACTCTGTATTTCAATCCACAGAACCTTTGCAAATGCAAAAGCAAAAATAAGTGTCTGAACAGATGATCACTGGAGGTTTTTCTGGGTTTGTACTTCGAATGCTCAGGACTAAGCAGCTAGTGTAACAAGTATAAAAGCCATTGCCCGAGTTGCTTTTGGAATGAATCAGTGCTGTTGCAGTTCAGATGTTTACCTATTCAAAATTTACATTGCACCTGTCACTTTTATTGTGAATTTTATTTTAGATTAGAGTTTGTTATGTTCACATGATTTATGACTTCTGTAATTTTTCCTTTTACTTTTTGGAGAAACCTGTTTCAACAAAAAATATTAATGTACAGGAAGTGACATTATTCCTTAGAAAATAATTAAATCATCTATTCACCATGTGAGACAAATGTACTAGACACCTTTTTTATTTATTTAAATGCTATTTAAGTCTTGCTTATTTCAATCATGTGATGGCAATTGTATAAAAAAGGTTTAGCACTATTTCACTATAAAGATGTTCTCAATCAATAGAACTTTAATTCTCTATAGACTTCTGTTCACACTTAGTTTATGACTTCAGTGCAGAAATTCACAGCGGGTTTATTTTCACTGGCTTCATTCAAGTAATATATAATTCTATTTCACTTTGTCTGATCTTGACTTCAGTATATCTGTCTATACAGGGAGTAGATGCCACAGCTGCTTTTTTCAATAATTTCAAAAAAATTTTCAATATTTCCTTTGTGCAGGTGAAACAATGTGGTGGCTTTCCCAGATGAGTTGGTGGTCCTGAAGTGCCAAGACGCTGGATTTGATACTCGTTGACTAATTGGATAGTCATATAAATAATTGATTTTCTTTGTTCCATAGCTGAGCCTATCTTCCAAAAATCTTTCTGAAAGCAAAAACTAAAGTAAGAACCTGACAAATTTAAACCATCACACTATGTGAATAAATAAGGTGGTGTTTACATGAAACCCTGAAATATTATGATCAGTTTTGCGGACACTGTGATTCAGAAAAGCTGCTCGCTAACAGAAGAAATATGCTCAAGCACAGGGCAGACAAGGGAAACTGAGCAAAGTAATAATGACTAAGGAGTTGCATATTTGTGTTTGAAGTGTCACTTTCAAAACTTCTTTGCAGCTAAAAAGTAAGGTAATTTTGTATTATCTATTTAGCACTTAGATGTAAAACATAACCCCACATTTTAAAGATATCTGAAAAACTAAGAAACAAATATAGCTGTAGTTGGATTAATTTTCTTTCATTTTTATTGTATGCTAGTTAAAGGGCTTTGTCATTTGCTTGTTGTTCACAAAGTTTTATTTCATGGGAAGAAATTTTTTGGGCCTGGTTTAACTGTTATTTGGCCTGGTTTAAAGTTATAATTAACTTTTTGGGAAAAAATGTAATGAACAAAACAGAGAATAAAACATATGGTTTCTTTAGGAACACGGTGTATGTTCTGAGAAAATTCTATAGAAAGGTGGATTGCATGAATAGGTCTTTACTAGCCACGACAGATGATTTATACTGAAAGAAATGCATCTTTGCTGAATTCAACACTGCTTCACTTACAGCATACTGACTGAATAATGTATGATTGAGGTATTAAACCTGTAGGAAGAAAGAATGTTTTCACACCTGAAGGGTTGCATCTGACTGCAAATGTCCCACAGGAAAAAATATTGATTAACTTTAGCCTTTCAGACTGAAGGAATTTAATATATTGAACAGAACTTGAAAGTGTAATGTATTAAATGTCTTATCTTTAGTTTAGGCTGTTTCCTTACAGTTTACTCTAAATGCAGATAGGATTGGATGAAAAAATATTCTTGTAAGAAATGTTGACAAAATCACAGAATGTTTGAGATGGGAAAGGAGGTCATCTGTTCAACACCCTTCATCAAGCAGGGTCACCTAGAACCCATTGCCCAGGATCACGCTGAGATAGCTTTCGAATATCTCCAAGGATGGACACACCACCTTTCTGGACAACTTATGCCAGTGCCTGGTCACTCTCACAGGAAAAAAAACATTGTTTCCTGAAGTTTGGAGGGAGCCTCCTGTGTCTCATTTGTGTCCATTACCTCTTGCCCCTGTCACCATGCACTGCTTACAAAGCCTCTCTTCTTTGCACCTTCCCTTCAGATTTTTATAACAGTCTCCCTGAGTCTTCTCATCTCTAGCCTGAAAAATCCCACCTCTCAGTCTTTCTTTGCATGAGACATGCTCTGGTCCCTTCATCTAGGGATGGACTTCACTGGACTTGCTCCAGTAGATCCATAGCTCTTAAATACTTATCTATTTTTATCTATCTCTGTATCTATCAATTTCTGACATTTTATTCAGGGTATGTTTCTTCTGTGTTACAGAAGGTTGCAATGAACCCTTGTATCTATATTTTTTTTACACTCACAAAGATAAAGCAATCTGTAACTAGAAGATATTGTTCTAGTCCTCTTATACTGATAGTCCTCACATGTTTTTTCTGCTTCTCTGTCACCTTCAGAGCTGTAGGTTGGTCTGTGTATTGTTATGTTTGAGCACAGGGTTTGCCAACAGATGGGAAGCTGAAACTACCCTTGCATTCTTCTCTCAAATATACCAGTGTGAGCCTAGACTAATATGGGCTCTGTGGGACTACAGCAGACATTTTATGTTAGATAGAATTTGGTATGAATTTTAATTAGCAGTATATTTTCTTTATACAAGACTCCATAGTGTTTTAATTGTAATCTCCTGTATTAAAAAAATCCTCACACAGAACATTTAAAGATTATAATATTTATATATGGGCATGTCTTACAAGTGATTTTGACAAATCAAAATCAATATGCCAGCCTGTTTCACTAAAACTTTTGCTGTAAAAATACTAATAAGTATCTCTACAAATACAAAAATTTATATGAATGATTAAAAGGAATCTTGTAGAAAGGTAAGTTGTTATTTTTAAGGGATCAAGGCAGCATCAGTAAATATTTTTCTAAAATAAACTATTAAAGCTGGAGTTGTTATAGGATCTGGTAAGCAAATATGCTTATAGTTTTTGTTAGCAGGATGTTCTCTGCTCCTGCAATCTTTTCCAAAAGTTTTTGCTGCTAGCAAAAGAATTACAAGACTGCTCTCCATTCACCACATAAATGATCATAATTTTGAGCAAGAAATGAACATGTGCCACATGATGAAGTTTGTCCTTCCTAGATATCTTTATCAGAGCATGCACATGGCTTTCCCCTCCCTTCCCTCTGTCGAAACCAACTACAGTTTTGGCAGGGAAATGATATAGCGTGTTCAATGAATGCATCCCACACCCTGTGTATTATCTGAAACAGCTCTATCAGGCCTGCAATTTATCATTCTTGCATGGCATGAAGTTGGGAAAATACCAGCTGCAGACTCTGCCCATCTTTTCTTTCCACTCTCCTACAATAGCACATGCTGTGTGTGGCTTTCTCTTGACCTTGGACCATATTTAAGGTGTAGGGTACATGCAAGGCACTGAAAGACAATACATATCTGATCATGGTTCTGAACTTCTCCCACCCAACCACAGACAGTCCTTCACACTCTGTATGGGTAGAATAAGAGCTGGCAATAGTACAGCTGGTGTGCCTGGCCACCCTTCAGGAAAAAACAGGAAACTGGATTCTTTCTGTGTGACATATTCTGGGTCAGTAAGGAGGAGGACAATTTGTGTGATCAGGTGAAGAACCTTCCATAAAAGCTCTGCAGGATTTTGGATTGAGCAGTGCCTTACAAGCCTGCCTACATTACCTGCAGATCAGAGCAGATCAGATTACCTGCAGAGTAAATCCACATTCAAGATAATGGAGACATAGACACTTCCCAGGTCAACACTTACATTTGAGATACCTGAAGTTACATGTATAATATGTGTAAAGAACATGTGACTTTTTGTAATAATTACATAATTTTGAGTAGTTGACTTTGGACACAGCTCAGCTGCATCAAGTACTTTTCACATTGCCAGGTTTGCCATGCCTATTTATAACATATGAATATGCAGTTGAAACTATTTTGTGAGTTACTCAGTATTCTTGCAGAAGTCAACTTTCTTGGATGATAGCCTTAGTAAGTAAACCTAATAACCTACTTGGAATAATAAACTCATCACCTTTTTCAGAGAGAAGAAACTATGCAACAATGCCTGCATTTTTTGCTTGTATTGTCCATTTGTAAGTGTATCAAGCTATGATTACCACCTTGTAAGGAAAGTTTGGATTTTTATCAGTCCTAACTAGCTGAACAGAATAATTATTCCTTCATTTAACTACCTTTAGGAACTACAAAGTGTGATTATCCTATTTAATATAGGGGTACAATCTGAAGAAATATTTAATTAAAATATATAACACCATTACGATAACAAATCTTCATTTTTAAATCTATTTTAATTTTTCTACCTTTCAATAATATTTTACTTGCTTCTTTTTTCTAAAAATGTCAATTTCTTTAGTACAAGATTACCTCTGAGAATAAAAGCTTAGCTTGCAAAAATAAGATTTGTAATTCTTGTTTTGATCCTGTCTACATTTGTCACCAAGACTTCCTTCAAAATTTTAAGGTAGTGAACCTTTAATGTTCCCTGTTTTAATCTCCCCTTTCCTGTCTAGATCCATGTTTCTGAGAGACCAGGAAAACACACCATTAATTTGTGGTAATGTATCCCATCCTGGGCATGCTCTCCTCCATTTTACCTCTAAAGAGGTGTTCCTAGGGCATATTCAGTGAATTTACCACAACTTTGAAGTTCAAAATATAGAAAACTCTAAGTCCAGTAGAGTAAGGGGGAAGTCAACAGTCATCTAACCAATAAGTTAAGAAAAAGACGTGGGAATAAACTTCTTTGCAGAGTAATGTTTCAGTAATATGATTCAGTTAAGGCATCAATATAATAGTTTATTGTCTCCTAATTACTGCGGGGCATCCTCTCTTACAGGAGACCACTTGAATTTAGAGGAAAGAAGCTGGATATCTCTAGTTTTTACTTGTAGAGTGCTGGGAAAAAAGCCCCAAAAGCATTCCACAGCTGCAAAGGACATCTGTGGTTACTGGGTCTCCTTCCCAATGCCCAAATGTCCTTTCTGGGGCACCTGCTACTAATGGTCAAAAGCAGTCATCAGGTTCGCAAGTTGCCTGATTCATCAGATTTCAGGAGTAAGGTTTTTGTCTGTTTGATTTGTTTAGTGGGCTTTTTACTCAGTGAACATATTAGAAGTCTACATGTGTGTTAATATTACTTATATATGGCACAAGCAGCTAATGCAACCACCAGATCTGTCATTTATCTTTTGCTTGAATTGCTTTGAGATTTGCAGTCTGTACTGTACCTTCTTTTACTGTTTCACTTCTGAGATTATGTTGAATATCTGTCTGACCACTACCATTTAATGAAAATTACACATAAAAGAGCTATCTTAGTAAAGAAGAAACAGCTTCAGTGTTAGGTAGTTCTTTTTCTCAAATGAACTTGTATGTGATACAATCATTTTTAGACAGTTTTTCCTAAATATTATGAAATGATCTGAAATAATTACAAAATCAGTGGTGGCAATCCAGTGGCATTTCAAAGTTATGGAATTGCTTTTTAAATGGATGTTCAATGTAGTATCTTTGTTCCTACGGGCTGTAAGCACTCAGCTGAAACTAATGACAGTCAGTTACCAGTGGCTTTACCTGACAAGTGAAGATTTACTTAATAGTGTAATAAAATTGGAGCCAGTGATATTTATCATTTTATCTTGCAATCAGCAGTGGGTTTTCTTCAGTCTAGAAGATAGTATGTTTGTAGAGGGTAGATAACACACTTATTTTCAGTTTTGCCAATAACTTCTGCTTGGTAAGTCACTTAACCTCTGTGTCTGAGTCTTGCTAGCTGTTAAACCAAGATAATGATATTTTTCTTCTTTTGTAAATGACCCTTCTGGGCATATGACAGAGCAAAATATCTCTCCCATAAACATGGGTACAAGGTATAAAAATTACAGAAAACAATGGCTGTCAAATGAAAAGCAGATTTGGGAATAAATCCAAATGGATGACAAAGACATGAATGCACATAAGCAACTAAGAAAATGCAACTAACCGTTTCTAGGAGAAAAATCAGTGTAATGTAGTCTTATTAGAACTGATCTGAAAAGTGTGTGTAATTATGGGAGGAAAAATCAGAGTTCATCTGATACCGTCACAGGCTATGCCCTGCTGAGGAAGGAGCTTAAAAGTATGGGAAGGGACTGCTCCTCCCTCAGCAGTAACTTGGGTTTGCTCCCTTATATGGGTAAAGTCATTCCTTCCAGTGTATTCCACAGCCTTTGGCATGGCTCTGGGAGCCTTAGCTGGGAGATATAAGTGGTATATAAAAATTCATAGCGGGAAGTGGCTGCAGGAGGAAGGGAACAGACAGGAAGATGAAGTCAGTGGAGCAGGGGAGGAAAGGGAATCCTGCAGGGGTTGTTTTTGACTCACCTTTTCTTTCTTCATTTCTTCTGTTTACTCCCATGTCACCTAATCTACTATGGCAAGATTTTGGTGGCTAGCTGAAAAAGATACCCTTGAGACATCTCCAGGATAGTTAATGTGGGGATTAGTAATTAGCATATAGAAATTTAGAAAATAAATTTTATAAAACCAAGGGATAGAGCAGAAAAATCAAAGATTATATTGTACCTTAGGAACAGAATATACACTGCTATTTTCTCAGTAGAAACTTCTTTACAAATATTAGTCAGACTTGGGAGTATTTTGCATTATTGATTGTAGTTGTCGGAGGAATAATGAACAGTAATTCACATTGTTTTGTGTGTTGCACATTGATGAGATTCAAAAGGAATTTTATTATTTAAGTTAGACTGGAGAGCATCTGCACAGTTCCCATCTGTGCTCTGAGTGAATGACTTGCCAGCTGGGTTAGCTACATCTAGGGAGAAATGTGGAGCCTACCTTCAAGGGCTATTTGAATTTCTCAAGATGAACTAATACTAGCACATATGTAAGAGGAACAGAATATATATATTCATATATATTCATATATATATGCTGAATATCCTTTTTCTCCAGCCTGTCAGAGCCTTCCAGCTGAAATGAATAATCTCAATAGATTTTAAGGACCACAATGGTTAGTGACTACCTGGCCTGTCCTCCTAAATAACATAGCCTACAGAATCTCCTCACAGTGATTTCTGCCTCAAGCTTTTAACTTCTGTTTGTGCTACATACACAACATAAGGAAAAATAAGATGCCTCCCAAACATTGTTCCTCCATTTCAAAGTTGCTGGTGGGGGATTTCCCATAAATTCAAGGAGGAGCTACAATGTAGTAATAGTGACTCACTAGGTGGCACTCTTCTAAATCCATACTAAATAAAATCCCAGGCATCTATTTTAAGGCTTTTTAGGGCTTTTGTATTAAGTAAAACACTGGGTTTGGGGGAAGATATTATTCATAGTCCTCAAATTCCTTACTGCTTATAATTTCAAATTATTATTTAGAAGAACTCAGTAATCTGGAAGTCCATTATCCTTTCACTCATGTCTTTTTCTGCCACATTCTGTGGCTTTTTTCAAATCTTTAATACTGTCCAATGAGTTAAAAGTGTAGAACTCAGCTAGATAAAATTAGGCACATTTGGGATGGGTAGTAGGTTTAAAAGAAAGGAATCTTGATTACCAAATGTTTCATAACCTCTTTGAATGGAAGCACTTTGCATGTGGGAAGTCTGGCCTAATTGCTAGGATGAATTAGATATGACCTAGATAAATGCTTACTGTTCCATTTCAGGGTAGGGGACCTGTGGGCTATAGCAGTTGGCTTTTCTGTTGCTGAGTGGATTAAAATCTCTGCAGGGCCAAAGTCTCAATCAAGGACTTCTGTTTGGACCAAGTGTACACTGTCCATCTGAAGAAGACTGTAACACCTAAAGTGGAGGGATAATTCCTATTTCTACTAAACCCTGAAGGGAAACTGAAGCATGATGATAGCATTGCAGAATGTCCTCTGTGAGTATGTGCATTCAAGTGGCATCAGTATACAAAAATCTTCCCCAGATTTAGATTGTGAGAAAGTGAAGTGATTGGTTCTCAGTTTGTAACTTAGTCTGTAAAACACTTTAGCAAATCTAAGGTATGAAAAATACTGCAATTCCAACTTTGTAAGGAGATGACTATGTTAAGCAAGTCATTCCAGTAGTATCATTAGCATTATTTGCAAAAGTGGGTACAAAAAGAGATAGGCTTTCTATCCCATTGTGTTACTTACGTTAATTTTAAAATTTGCAGTGTACCAGCATTTCTTACAGAACTACTTAAATGTACATGTACAAGGTTGCACTTGTGATTTTATTGTTATACAGATTATTGTGACACTGTTTTAGGGCTATGCAAGCATGTAAGAAAAGAAATAGGTAAATCTGTGTACTTCCATTTTGGCTGACTGAGAGTATACCCACACAAGCAAATGGTGTAATTGGAGGAGGTCAGAAAGAAAACCAGATTGAGACAAGGATCCAATGCCCACATCATATTCATCTGCTATGTTACTTCAGGCTATCTCTGTACTCCCCTGAATACCAGCTCCTGGTTTGAATGCACTGTGTCACTTTGGGGCACAGCTGCTGTTTCAGTTCCACTTGAAAGCAATACAATTTCTATGCTCCAAGACTTCACAATATGAATGTAAGTAAGGATGATCAGAAACTGACAATAAAAGACACTCATGTTCTGAACTAATGCAAGAGCACCCAAGAGTACCCTGGCTATCTTCATTTTTAGTCCAGTGGTAGCATCCACAGGACAGTACTGTGGGCTAATGGAATAGCAGGTAGCCAATATCTTTAGATGGAGGTGTTATTTTTTTCTGGAAAAATCCTTTTCAGCAGGAATAATCTGGTCTTCTGAAGTTTAGTAGATCTTTTTTCCTATTTTTCAATAATTTACTCTTACCTTAAAAGAAAACTTTTGATGATGAAGCCACATCTTGTGATTCCAGTGCTTAAAAATATTGTTTCTCAGTAGGGGGTAATGTTGCATCATTTTCTTTAATTTATAGTTAGTAATGAGATTCCAGATCACACTGTGTTTTCTAATTTGGCATATATATCTTTATAAATAGTTGCATATTCCCAATGACTGGCATTAGCTTCATGTATTTTTGCTGCCACTTTTTTTGCTTAATAAATGTCTGTAGGTGACAACCATTTTTTGTGGATGTGCTTGTACATTACAGTGCTTTATTTGTTAAGATGCATCTGAACCTGCAGTGTGGCAGGACAGGAGCTTTGTTATAACAAGTGCTGCAGGGATTCAAGGTGACAGATACAACTCAATACTACATACCCCAAGTCTTCCTAGAAATGTCTAAAACTTGTAACTGCTTATTTATAGCCTGTGAATTATATATGTGTTGACACATGGAATATATAATTTTTATTTCACAAAAAAAATAGATTTTTCTATATTATACTAGAGCAGAATTGCACTGACTTCTGGTAAAGCCATCTAAGAGTAGCCAAACCATTCAAACAGAAGAGTTAAGATGGTTTTCCAGTTAGAGCAACTGAATAAATACACCTCCTTGACACATACAACACCTTATTTATAGATAAGCTGCTATTATTGGCCTGTGCCTTAATTTTTTCTTTCCTTAAAGGTAACTGATGGAACCCACTGAGACATTGAAGAAGAATGTACTTTCTCTTTTTTTGGGTCAAATTTTGTGGTTTGCAATACAGCAGATTTAGTTTTCTATTTCCTTTTATTAGAGATCTTACATGGGTCCTACATTTATTGCAAAGATTGTGCAGTTTTAAACTTTTTTCACTGTAAAAACTGTGATGTTCTGTTAACAGAATGATAATGAAAAGCTTGCAAGGTACAAAACTATTTTATGCAAGTTTTGTGCCTGTTTCATCCATTGTCATATTCAGTTCATAGATTTTTGTGGATAATTTTGCCCCAATGAGGTTGAAACCTCATAGTCTGCCTTCTTCAATTTTTCTTTCAATAAAATCTTTTCAGAACAAAATTCTGATTAAAAGAAAAAAATATATAATGAAGACAAGAACACATATAATGAAACAAAAACATTCAACTGGTATCATTTAAGTAATTTCATTGAAATACTGAAACTAAATGAAACCTTCTTTCTTCTGTGCTCTATGCCTGCCTTCAAAACAATATTAGATATTAGATGAAATTCTTCCAGGCAGCCATTGTTTTATTCTATTGCAGAGTTCCTTGCATATCTAGGCCATAGGGATGTCTCTAGTGAATGTTACTAGGATAGTAGGTCTTGAACTCAAAGAAACTCTAGGAATTGTAAATTAGATTTCACACATATGAGACACTAAAATGAGAACCTGTTCAGAGCCTTGAACAAGATTTTATCTTGTGCATTTGACTCCTTGAGCTCACCGGTGAGTTTTAAATGCAGCATAGGCTCAAACTATTTCCCTGCTTGGAATAGCGTTCCACATATTGGCTCAACCCAAGCTTCATAATGTGGGTTTTTGGGTTTTTTCCCCACTCAGTAAACTCTTAGGGAGTAACAATATTCATGTGCCAAAGTGAGCTCCCCCCAGAAAATTATCCTGACCTTCATATTATTTCCCTCATCCTCTTATAGTGCTTTGATCATTGGCCAAATAAGTAATGTTGACAAGTTGATCTTTCAGTTATTATCAATGCACATCTGAGTTAACAGCCCATTAAGCAATTCACACATCCTAGAGCCCTGAGTGCTAACTCATGCAGATGTTACAACTGTCCATGTTCTGACCTTGTTGTATCTGCAAGGATTAGAGAGGCGTGCTTGTTCTAATAAAAGTTTATAATACTGAAGAACAAAATAACAGCATTAGGAAGCAAAAGAAGCAGATCTCACTTCATTAAAGTATTTGCTATTAGTAACTAGCTCTTTTTTTAACTGGATCTCAGACTGTCCCTTGAGCCATCCTACTGTGAAAAAAAACTTTACTTCTTCATGAAGAGTGCTTTAAGTCATGTTTTGAATTCAGCTAGGAAAAAAGAGAATTATCTAAGAGTTATAATGAACTGTGGTAATTGAGATGTCATTTGTGCCAGGATTTACTAGGAATAAAGAGCTAAGCAGAGATAATGATTATATTATGTCATTGTTTAAGACTGCAATTTGCTTGTAAATGTTTTGTGCAGGTCTGCTATAGTAAGGATCACTTTGTGTCAGAAGAAAGCCAGTCACACTCAGCTGTCCTGTCTCCAGCAGTGGTCAACAGTGGTTGTTCACATCAAGGGGAAAAGAGGGAAAGCATATCTGATCCTTTCCTGGAGTCCTTGCCTGTTGTCCAGTGATTTCTACCACTAGAAATGGCAGGTAGACATTTAAAGCCTTGTGAACTTGTCCAGCCTATGATGCCAGCATTTTCAGCATACTGGGACATAGATTCTACATATTATACAGTACTGGTTTTAGCTGGAATACAATTAATTTTCTTTGTGGGACATCATATGGTGCTCTATTTTGGATTTGTCACCAAAAGTGTTGATCAGTGTCAAGGTCTTTTTTACTTCTCACACTACCTCATCAGTGAGTAGGGTGGGAGTGGACATAGCCAGGGTAGCTGACCCCAACTGACCAAAGCAGTATGCCATACCATATGGTGTTGTGCTTAGCACTAAATGCTGTGAGGAGGAAGAAAGAGGAAGTGGGGATGTTTGGAGTTATGGCATTTGTAACTGCTATGTGTGATGAAACCCTACCAATGGCTGAACACCTGCCTGCCTGCCCATGGGAAATAGGGAGTGAATTCTTCATCTTTCTCTGTTTATGCATACCTCTTTTATTTGTTAATCTATATTTGTGCCAATCCATGAATTTTCTCACTTTTACCTTTCTGATACTGTTCCCCATCCCAGTGTGGAGGTGTGAGTGAGCAGCTGTGTGGTGCTTAGCTGCCTACTGGGGTTTAACCATGACATATAGCTATACATTGAGTGAATAAACACTTTTCGATTTGCTTTAGCCTACTGTCTGATAGAATAATTTGTTGCTCCCTGGTTCTTAAAAGGGAGGAAAGAGTGAATGATTGATTTAAGCTCTTGTCTTTTTTGGAGGCTGAGTACTTACATCATAAGCCCTTACAAGAGACTTTGTAGGTCTTGGATCATCCTTTTTCCCTTGAAATTTTTGCAGATCTACTAAATCCATTTGGCTATGAGGTATTTTCACACAACATTACAGATATGGGTACCCTGTGAAGTTGGTAATGGCATAATGTTATATTCTCTCTCTTCATCTCAACTTTCTTAATTCTTTCTCCAATGACACTCGCTCGACAGAACAGTGTATGAAATCTTAATGCAGTCCCTGCTGAGGACACTGGAACTGAAGATTGGAAGGGATGTCTGCTTGGGTGCTTGAGTCTAGGATGTTGCTTGAGTAATCGATTATGCAGATTCATAAAATTATACAGAACATCTGTTTTACATTATGCTATCCAGCCAAGGCCATGTAATCCTCTCCAGCAATATTTAACAAACATACGGCTGAAAATAAAACAAAAAGTCCATAACCATGTGGTGCCATTGAAAGAAAACCAGAAAAGAACAGAAAAACTGGTACATCCTACTACAATGTGTTTTCAAAAGGGTTATGGGTGACCTCAGTCAGGCTGAACCAACCTATAAACATAATTACTTAACTAATTAGCTTAATTTTCTATTTCTTGTAATTCCAATTTTGTCACACAATCATTTCTAATTGCCACCCAAGCACAATTCTAAAACATTTTAGCTTCATTTCTCATGCTATCTATCTTGGAAGCTTCCCTAGAAATTAATTTCTTAGTGGCCAGAAGCTTTATTCCAATTTTCTGTCATAGATATATTTTCTGCTAATTATTATTGCTCCTTAAACTTAATTTAATCTGGGACACATTTAATTATTTTTTCAATATACTTGGCCAGATCTATGGTGAAAACTTAACCTCAGACAAATTTAAAATGTTAAAAATACTCTATATGTTTTCTCCATTTCAGGTTGTTCTTTCAATGGGGTATTTTAACAGTTTGGTTAGCCATGAAGCTTCAAGTTGGAGCATGTTAATAGGAACATACTAAGGAAAAATATATCTTTTATGGTACATATAAACTATGGAAAATGTGTTTTATAGAAAAATTCCCAAACCCAAATCAATTTAACCAAATGTTAAGACCAAATATGTGGAAAATCCACTGCTAAAAGATTTTCAGAAAATTGAGTGATAGAAAAATATTGATTTAGATCTCTTAAATGAATTAATAACTACTGACAAACCTTATAATATGGACAATATTACATTTCTCCTTGTCAATATCTTTGTGGTTTAGATGGCTATGATTTCTTAAAGAAAAAAAATCTTTTTTGAATCAACAAGATGCTTAAAAATAGTCTAAATTTCAAACACTGGCAAAAGACTAATGAATGCACTGGAGATTGGTCTGAATATTTTATGAGCTTAGGTTGTGAAATTCTTTGATCAAAGACTCTCAACTGTGTCATAGCATTAAGTCAAAGTTTCTCAAGTGTTATATGAATCTAAAGAATTTCTATTGTTTTCAAAGGATAATTTTTGCAGGCTGGCTTTGAAGTGAGGAAAACACAATTGGGCCTATAAGTAGGTAATCTGTAGAAAACACACCAGTTATAAAATCACATAAAGCCACTTTTGTTCATTGATAACCATGTGAATATAGGATTTTACACTGAATAGAGTGTTTGTATATAAAAATATACGCAACGGTGTTTAGTTTCACAGCTGTAATCAGGAAATAAATGAGTGAAAATACAGTGCTTCAAAGCAGAAATCATTGTTGCCTTTTCCTGATGGTAATGGCTGGTCCAGTGTTAATACCACCTGATACTGCATCAAATCGAACTGACACAAGATCTGTTACTTCAGTACATAGTAAAATTTAAAAAACTGTTCAGAGATTTTCAAATTTGGTTTCCACATAACCAATAATTTTGGTTTCAGCTTGCCAGAGTATGCTGTATTCCAAATCTCACTCATAAGTATATAATATTGAAGTCACTGTACATTCATTTTCCAGATGGTATTAGATGGCAGCTAGATATGAAATACAGTAGTAGAAGTACACAAATTAGTAAAGGCTAACACAGATTCTTTTTCCTAGATAAATATAATGAATTGTTGCAAAACATGTAATTACTGAGCTGTTTTTGTCACTTACAGGAAGTTAGCTATTGCTTGGACTACACCTAAATTTCAGTTTATTGTATGATAGAGTTCATTTGATAAGCTAGGAATAAAGTTTGCTGTATAGAAGCTAATTTAACTATATGTACACTGAAACTTAGAATTTAATTTAATATGGTAATATAATCCCATTTCACTGGTTAGCAAGCAAAATAAAAAGAGGATACTACTGTTAAGTTAAAATGTCTGATCTTTTTCAGAAAAAAATTATTTTTTCTCCTTGGAGTTAAAAAAGAAGCTCCACAGAACACCATGTTCCAAATTTGGTAAGATATGTTATAAAAAAAATAAGGTGTGATAGATCCATCTCAGGAATTGGATTGTAGCTTTCAAAGTGAGGCATTTGTAATATGTCTCCTACTTGACCAGATAATGTTAATGGTAAACTAATGCTTTGATGAAAGATAGTTTTGAATCTTGTAGGAAGAAAATGTTCAAACTGTTCCTTATTTCTCCTAAAATTAGTCCTTCACTGCACCAGAGCTTTAACAAGAAAGAAAAAAATATTGGTGTTATATGCTTTCCTGCATTTTTACCTCTGTGCTATTTGGAGCTCCTTATCCTAAACATTATCCCTCTCCTATTTCTAAGGTATCCCACCCATGTCTATCTTATTTTTGGTTTGAGAACTGAGAAATAGGAATGGATTGTCTAGAGCAAGCAGCATATGGGCTGTCCAGAAGAAGTCAGAGATGTACTTATCCCTGACAAAAATGTCCCCTGGAAGCCCTTCCCTGCTGGGCCTCACATGATCTCCTATAAAAAGGTCCCTTCCCTCTTTCAGTGATGTGCTTCCTTTATGCCATGTCCTTCTGCCCAGGTGTCTCAGAGCATGCTGGTTGGCACAATGCCCTGTGCTTGGTAGGACAAACTGCTCCATCCTGTTCACCCAGAGGTACCTCACAACAGGCCCCTTCCCACTGCATACACAGGGCCACCATTTTGTTCTGCTGCCATTTTATGGCAGAGAGCTGCCATTTTATAAGATGCTGTAACCCTTAATGTGTTTGTACAGCCTTGCCACTGGCTGATGACATTCTGTGACAGTGGGATGCTCCCTGTGATCTCAGACAGTGCTGAGATTGGTCATCAGGACAAACTTCCTTATCTGTCTGCCCTGGAATGATGCCGTGTCATCACCATTCTCCTTTCACTAAATACACTGGGCTGCCATGTTGTTCCAGCTGGTGCTTCATGGCAAGGAGATGATATTTCTGGAAAGGTCATGACCTGTGACTGGCTGTCTATCTGGACCACAAATGCCTATATAGAGAAAAATGCACATGTATAAATATATTTTTTTAAATTTCTCTGTAGAAGTTTAAATATAAAAATGTGTAGATATATGCATAAAGATAGGTATTTCTTATTTATACTTGCACTCATGCGTGCATATATAGCATATATATACACATACACATGAAGTTACATACATTAAAACATAGTACATGAAAATGTAGATACATAATGTACAAAACCTCCTTTCATAATAGCTAATGAAATTAATTAGTAAAGTTTTAATGTGAATGGAAAGAAAATAAAATGTATAAGGCAAGCATGATGCCTCTCATTTTACAAGGCTGGTGAACAAGCTCTGACATGTTGGGATGGGGGAAAGTTCATGAGAGGGGTGGAGGATGGCATCAGAAGGATGGATGGCCACAAACACTTTGGCATGCTCCAAAAGCTACGGAGCTGTAGTCCAGCAAGGAATCCCTGTGCAATCCCTGTAACATGCAAAGCAGAGATGTGCAGTAAACTGGTCCAAGAGGCCCTGCTTCCAGCCACAGACCACTGCTAGGATGGCCATTCATGCTAAGATGGGCTTTGGGACTTTGCATTTTTCTGGAAGACACAAGCAGCACTGCCTGAGAAAATGGAAATGCTCATCTCTCAGGAGAGAACATAAATGAGGACAATAAGGAAAAACTGTCAAGTGATTCCTGAAATTCCCAAGTGAACTAGGAAAAAAGTAGCCACTGATTCATTTCTGAATCAGAAATACCAGAATCTGGTATTTTGAGGTAGGTTTCACACAGAAAATGCAGGCGGTGGTGGTGGGGTGAGCTCCCTTTCCCCATGGCTGTGGGGAGTTTACATCTATCTGTAGGACCGTTACGGAGTGCAGGTTGGTACTATATGTCTTTAAGAAAATCAGCTTCTAGAGAGTTTCAAAAACTCCAGCTAAGTGACTAAGGTGTGCCACAGTCTAATCACTTTCCTGTCTGGGCCTAAGGCAACCAAAGGAAGGAGAATGGTCTCCAAAGAGAGAGCAGTCTTTGAGGGAAGAAAGGAAAAAAGCTGGAGAAGCCTGACAAGGAACCAACTGCCTTCATACCCTCTTAGTTCATGACTTAAATTGCTGGTCCAGTGTTTCCTTTCTTACGTGTGTGTACTAGCTGCTGTTTGGTAAACGTGTCTGTGCCACTACTTCTGTTAAAAGTAAACTATGCCTCTGGGAAGGTGGGAAACTTTGGGGGCATAAATCCTGTGTTATAAGCTGCTAAAAGCCAAACAGAAATAGCCTGAACAAAAGCCAAGAGAAAACTTGAGTGCTTACAGCTTACACAAGGCTGCAAGAAAGCACTTTAAAAGAGAAAAGGATTAGAGGTGAATAAAACATTGAGTTCTTCTTGTAAATATTGATGTTTTTCATATATTTATAACTACCGAATCTGTGTGCTTTAATAATATGATAATTTTTCATTTTGTTTTTTTTGCATTTTATTGATCACATAAAAATGTCACTGTTTATGTCTCTACACGTTAACAGTGAATATTTTTATCATTTTATAAGATTTATTTGAGGTGATTTTGGTCTGGAAGACTGATGGTAAAACCCACACATAATAACTTCATATATAACCCACACATATAACTGCACTATTCTGATGAAAATAGCTATTAGAACACATGGTTCTCCAGCACTGTGGGAAGATGACAGAGGATAAAAAGATAACGGTACAGAAATTATAGGGGAAAATACTGTTGCTACTGTCTAGATGGCACATGGTCAGCATACATGACACACCCACAACACAATCTCAGGGGTCTAAATGAAGGGTGGAGTGGAGACACTACGGCCAGGCTCTGTTGAAACCCATGCAGAAGAGGGAACTCAGTGGTACTTTCTATGATAAGCTCCACAGCAGCTGAAAACTAAGGGAGATTAAGGGAAAATGCTCTTGAATCAGCAACCATGGTGAAATCACTCTTTTTGGATTGACACATGTCTCCATCCCGAGGTTATCTTGCGTACTATCCTGAGATACTCAATTCCCAAGGTACAAGCTGTATAAAAGGTAAGACCAAAATTCCTCAAACTCCAACTAAACAAAAATAAATAGCATAAAAATGGGGGAAATTAGTTAAAAATGGGGGACAATGAGAGGGAGGACTCCACTGTAACTTCTGGGATCAATTAATCATAATCAGAGGTGGGCTGAACCTGTCTTCTCCCCCATAGGCAGGCCTATTGGGTAAGAACTGTTCTCGCCACATGCTGAATGATTATCTCGAAGTGGCTTTTATTGTGGATTAGAGCTTGTTAGTACATTGCTTTGATTTAATATTGCTTTGAATATATTTTTGTAGTCTGGCACTATTACTGGCAATTCTCAAACCTTAACCAGTCACTATTTTATTGATAGAGAGTGCTATTCTGTAAACTGTTAGTGAGTCCTTCAAGGACACTGGCAGTTGCCAGCAGTGGGTAGAGGTGTGGAGACCCAAGAGGAGGTTTCTCTGATTGGTGAATAAATCAGTGGAACAGATCCAGTGGGACTGCTTAGTGAAGGGTCCCATAATGAGACACTGACGGACTGGTCAGGCACAAGGGTCACAGCTTCCCTGAGGTGCTGACAGACTAATCAGCACTAAGGGTTTGAGTATGTCTCCCCCTTTCACATAGGAATCATGTACAGATTATTCTTTACTTTCATTTGTACTCTTGATTTTGGAAGAAATATAAATGAATAAACTTACAATCTATTCAACACTTTAAACTTCCTATGTGAGATTTCAGTTGCTTTGCAATTTAACATTCAGTGTTTTTTCTTTCCTTGGTATTTTATGTTCTAAAACAAGTAATGAAGTACTAATTTATTCCTCAGCAAATACAGAAATCCTGCCTGGCAGAAGGGAAAACTGTGACCAAAGAAAAGACAGAAATAAGAAGTTTACATTCATTCTGTCACACTGGTGTGTCTGCCCAGGAATGATGTTTTCCTTTATCTGAGTATCTGATTCAAAAGGTTCTATTAAGATGTAACTATTTTGAAAACTGGATTTTCCTTTTGTATAACAAATAATTTTTCTATTAAGCTTTCTTCTAGGCTGTAAAAGTACAAGAGATATACTAGGGATTTTCAGAAGCCTATGGAATACATTTTAACTATACATTTATTTTACCTTTGTAAAAGTGGTTTTATTTATTTTACCTTTGTGTGGACTATAGTTTCTGGAATTGGGAGACATTTCAGTACTGTTATGGAAGAGAACAATCTTATCAACCTAATCAATACAAAGGCATGGAGAGATTGCTCTATCACTCTTTAGTGATTTAATTTAAGTATCTTTCAAGGTTTACAGTATTACATTTTTACCACTAGATTTTTATGACCATATTAACAGTTGAAACAACTTTTCAAATTATCTTGTCTGATGTTTAAATATTTGAATAGGTTTGTTTGGGGTTTTTTTAATTATGATTTTTTTTTATTTCTGCAGCTGAATGTTACTACCAGAATGTAAGGCAAAAGATACAAACCTTGCATGAACTGTGAGCTTATGTTTCCACATTTGCTATGGTATGAAATGGTGTGTGGTAGAGTCATGTGAGAAAATCATTCTACTTATACATATAAACTAATTTAAAATATCTACCTGATTCTTGCCAAGTTTTCCCTTTGACATCCTGAATTTCTTATTAAAGGGATCTGTGAAATAAAATTTGTATTTACTATCTGCCAGGGTTTAATATTCTGCTAATCTGAGGAAAGAGCCAGCTGCCACTCCTGACTAGAAATCTTGCATATGGAACTTGCATCAAGATCTTTATTTGAGGTCAGGTGTCATTTTTATTGGAACCAGTAAAGTTCTGATGAGACAGTAAGGCAGACCTTGACAAATACGTAGCAAGACTGTCTGTGAAAGGGTATTATGACAACTCACAGGTGGAATACTTAGAATATTATTTAAAAATTAAATAAATACTTATTTTATTACTCAACAGACTTGTTTCAGTCTGTTTTATCAATGGTAAACTTTTTCCTAATTTGTCTTGCATAAAGAGGGATGATATTATATGGGTAACTGGAACTAATAAACTAAAGGGGAAGACCCACCATAAAGCTTAACAGAATCAAATAAAATAGGGATAAAATAGGGATAAAATATGACACTAGATCAGATTAGAATTTACAGACAAAACAACTGCATAGAAAGATGTGAATTGTTATCTTCTTTTGAAATTCTGAGACATGAAGGTGGAAAATTTACTACAGCTAAAGGACTTCAGTGAGAAAAAAAATTTACTAAGGCTGAAATACTGAAGGGCTGTACCAGAAGTTTGGAGCTTCAAAGGAAAGCTCATAAATCATAAAAGACAGCTGTCATTTTATTATGAGCAGTATCAAAGTGCTTACAATGTATTAGAAAACAGCACCCAGGAATCTCCAGGCCTGTGGAAAAATTGAAAACATTTACATTGATATGAAATGTGGATGAATATGAAGAAGTGGGTGAAAATGCCCCAGACATGGTCCTCTCTTGGCCACCAGGGAGATATGGTGACTGTGGGACAGTCACATGAAGAAACAATGGCTGTCACAATTTACAAAATGTTGCTCACAACCATAAACAAACTCACAACCATATACTGGCACCTGTGCCCATGCTGGCCCTCCTCTTGTGTAAATGGGAAGAGGCAGCTGGTCCTGCTGGACAAATGACATGAGACTCTGATCTCATGTAATCTCTATCTATCGTGTAAATATCTCTATATTTACACAATAGAAACCCTCAAAACAGAAACTGGTGAAGTTCCATGGGAGACTGTAACTTGAAGATGATAAGGACTTCTGGGACAAGGGAGGGGCCATGTAATAGTGAGAGGGGCAGGCCTTTCCCAGGAAGTAGGTTGTGAGACACCCATCACTGCATCTCTGGAAGCAGCCTTTGTCTGCCAAAGCTGCCTGTGTTCCATTTGGCAGGGCTGCCTTTGGGGAACCATTGCCAGTAGCTGGCTAAGAAGCATAGGAAGTAGAGACTGAATTTTTCTTCTCTCTGGAGCATGTGAGTTTTGTTCTCTCGGTTCACCTACAGATTTTCATAAACCTTGTACTAATTTACTGGTCTGGTTACTTCTAAAATTCAACCTTTAGATTCAGCTGAAACTGACAGATTTACTCACACCCTTCCTGGCAGAAGGGCACAGTGGAGATGGACAGAACAACTGTTTTGTTTGGCATTGGGGCTAGCAGAAGTTTAGATATGAAGAGACAGAGGTGAGTGCCTTCTGAATGTCACCTGATTTTATGAATGGGTCAGATGTAAATTAATGTGGGAAATAGTGCAGAGACAGTGAAAATGGACAAAAATACATAGCTGGATTGAATTCATTGTATAATTTCTGTTAACAATGGACGACTAGATGTTTTGCAGCACTTAGCTAAAGCTACATCCTTCTCTACCTTTAGATCCAGCAGAAGTTGGCTCATGGAGGTGGGATAAACCATAGAATCACTTAGGTAAGAAAAGACCTTTAAGATCCTCCTATCATTTAACCCAGCACTGCCATGTCCACCACTAAACCTTGTCACTAAGAGCCATATCTACATGTCTTTTTAATACCTCCAGGCATTGTGACTCTGCCACTTCCATGGGCAACTTGTTGCAGTGCTTGACAGCCATTCCAACATGTTCCAAGTGAAACTTTAACGATTACTGCACTCAGTAATAAAGTTTCAGGAAATTCCCTCACCATTCCTGTAAACATTTTCAAAGCAGCTGCTCCCTGTACGTGTTCTCTGTGGATCTCTGGACGGGTTACAAACTGCAGGAACTATACATAAAACTGACTTCTCACATGTTATGTGAGTTATATATGGGAGTTAGGTGGGTCGCTAGTGTGTTGTGAGGAAAAACTGCAGCAGAGAAGCTTGTTCATACTTGGAGCCTTCCTTCAACAAAGTATAAGGAATGTTAGAAATGGGAAAGAAGATGAGAACTTCCTGACTTCCAGCTTATGCGTGTTGCTCCGATTGGAAAATTATTTTTTCTTTTCAGAGACATATTAAACAATGTATTGTGGTATCTTTTAGTGCAGCTCTTGTATTGACATTGTTTCAATTCATTTTTCAACTAAATATTGTGACAGTTATTTATTTCAGCATTGCATAGTTGCAAGTGAAATGAACAGACTTATATTTCATAGATGATTGAATGGATAACTGTCCTGGAAGATTGTAATAAGACCTTATGAATAAGATAGCACGAAACACACTGAAGTAGGCAAAGATGGAAGGTGCAGCCTCTGCTTTTTGCTCTCCACATTCATGTAGCTTTTATCAGCTACTTCCACTATATTTAGGGCATATCATATGTACTGCTCTCCAGCAGGACTACCATGGATCTTTGTTTCCTGCTTTCAAAGATTCACATTTTATTTCTGTAATAGACTGGAGACAGTGGTAGAATAGTGAAGTCATCATGCTAGAAAACACAAACAGGGTCCTCAGCTTTGGTCCAGACTTTTGAAAACAGATGTCTGCTCTAAAGTGTCATAACCGCTGTTATCTGCCAGGTTGCTAATGGTGAGAAGTAATCACATTTTACTTTGAAACCTGTGATTGTAGTAGATTTTCAATATCCTTTCTTTCTTTCTTGTCAAACCATTTAGAGGTAAGAGAGTTCTAATCATCCAAGAGGGAGACGTGCATATCTGTATTTTGGAAATAGTGGGGTATAGGTTAAGTCCTTCTAACCTTTTTGGCTTCTTTTGCACCATTGGGGCAGTTGCAGTAGAAAAGGCTTGGCTTTGTGCTTCTGAGTTCCCAGGATCTCCAGGGATGAACACCAGAGTGAGGAGAAGTTCTAGGCCACCAGCAGCAAGCCACAGGCAGCCAAACGCCTGCAGCTGCTCAGCTGCTGCTCCACCTGTCAGCTTCTCTATGGATGGAGTAAAAGTTGTCAGTTCAGCATGAAAGAAAAAGAAAAGGCAGAGCTGGCAGTATACTCATCTGATTGCTTTTGAACACTGATGATCTGTGCTAGAATCAGTTTTTGTTTCTAATAAGACACAGAGGTTCCCTGTTTGCCTTATTCCCTGTGACTGAAAACCAAGACCTCATTAAGATAGAAGATCCACTTACTCCTCGTAGGCTTAAGAACAGATTTTGTGATTAATTTTGTGTGTTGCTGCACCTATTCAATCTGTCTTTAGTTTGCCTGGATACTTAAGTGATACTGTTTGTCACTACAGTCTGAACAAACCCCAGGAAAAAACAATCAAAGTAAAGGCATAAGAATAGTAGGAGAGAAAATGGAAAATGTCTCCTTTTCATGCAGATGTTTATTGACAGTAACAATTTCGTAATATTTTTTGAAGCCATTGCCATCTGGCATTTATTATTTTCTTTACAGACTCTGATCATTCTGACATAAGGATACCTATGCTAAGGACGGCTGTGTAGTGAAGAGATATGCAACATAAGCCTATTAAGACACTTGAAGAATTCTGTCATATAAAACTCTCCAGATCAAATTATCTATTATGGAAATCTATACTGCCAGAATTAGACTTGTCTCAGTAAGTTGTCTTTTTATTGCAATTTGCTAAACTTTGGTTTTCAACTTTTTTTAAAGCCTTAGTTTCTGTGGGAAAAAGCTTAAATAGAAATACTACAGATCAACACACACACACACAGACAGACACACATACAAAAACAAATGGAAAAACCTTACATTTTAAGCCATTTCTGTAGGGTTTATTGAGATCAAATTCATGAGTTTTCTAGCTGAAGTTGATAATTGCTGAGCATAAAACTGGGCAAGCTCATAATTGATTCTATATTTATGCAATGTATGTAAATAAAACACTAAGAAATGCAATACTGTGTGTGCTGTAGTTGAGATTATCCAGCATGTGGAATATGTATGTACATATATTATGTAGTAGTATGTCTGTTTTGTGGTTGTGTTATGGCTCTGGTGTACTGGGGCTTTCAGTGCACAGATGTAAAACATGCTGCTGCCTTCTGTCAAACAGATGTTAGTGAATTGGTAGTAATCGTGGTAACAAATGCAAGATGCTTTGTCACTTGATCAAAAAAGCAAGATCTACGGGAAGGAATGATGAAGATAAGGAATCTAGGAGCTATTCCTCTGAATTTGATTGGATGGCATAACTGAGAAATGAGAGATACTGTCTCTGCTCTGGATAGCTGGGAAATTCTGCATTGCTAAATTTTGGAAGACTGAATAAACTAAAATTATTGTTCAGGTTCTGATTCTGAACTCTAGGTGTTTCAATTCCATTTTTTCTACCAAGGAAGGGAAGCATCAAGTGAGTATCATTTGTGCATTAAATTTGCCCTCATGACTATTACTACACAAGAAACAATTTTGCAATGTCAAACAATAACAATAATGTGAGCCACCACTTCTTTTCCTCAAATAACTTATGTGAAAAGAGGTACAAAAGCAAGGAAATGTGGTTGTCATCCACTATGACACAGTGTGGTAACAAGCAGCATGCTACCTTTAAACAATGCTGAAGGGTTACCATTAACCTGCTTAACTTAAAAAGCCAATTCACTCTTAAAAGATTAAGTTTGGAGTGAAATAATGAAAACAGATGATACAGTTCACAACTATTCAGTGTGGAAGAAATGTTGACAAAAAACAATCTCTCTAAATTAAAAACGCCCAGTAATGAAGCATGTGCTACTGGAGTGTCTGAAACAATTACAGATATTGATATGCTTGAAATTATTCAAAATGGCTCAACATCCTATGAACAAATATGATGTAGCAGAGGATACTGAAAATTGTACAAGTGTTATGAACAGCTTAGTGTCACTGTTCAGGACTGTAAAGCACATTTGGAAAAGTTACTAGTAAGCTTATTCCTATTTTGCCCTATTGCATATTGATTAACTTTTAAATCATATGCTCCAAGCAATGACATATATTTCCTTTTTTTCTGTTTTATTTTATGCATAGCATTTTCTTTATCCTGTAGAGATAGCTAGACTATGTGATGACTAAAATAAAACAAAAGGCAGATGTGTATATGAAAAAATGTGAATTTTTTCAGGCAGTGCATTAACTAGACAGCATTCACACCAGAAGTAGTACTCTTCCCCCACCCTCCTAAGGTTCCATACAATATTTCAGTGCTTGTAAGAAATTTCTGTGAAATTTCAGTCATCTATCTCTGCAAAAACTGAAAAAAATTCTTGGTACAAAGAATTTTAGTTCAAAGTAAAATGCTATTATTGCTCAGTGTCTCTTTCTAAGGATATTATGTTGGCTGGATCCATGTCTTTTTGTATCAGCTGCTTTGTGTGAGCCAGGACAAAAGACCCCTATCTCTCCAAAACTGAGGTCATTTAAAGCACCAGAGTAAAATCAATTGTCAGTGCTTCACAGCTTCTCTCTGGACCACCTTAGGATAGTGAAATGTTTGAAATTCTGACTTTTGTAGCTCATCCTGCAATTTTACTGGTTTTATACATCTTTTTTTTTCAAGCAGTTTACTTTTTCTGCCCTTTATTATGTTTTGGGCCTAAAAATCTCTTTTGAAACTTTCAACCAAAAAACTGAACTTTGTATCGTTGCCCCTGGAAATAGTTTTCCAGTTTGGGTCTAGTACTGTAGATCGATGACCTCAGTCGGTGTTCCCAGTGATGACATTATGTCTATACACAGTCATTCAGAGCCCTTGATGTTTTCTTCCTAGCCTCCATGCTTGTCAGTCATCTTGACACACTCCTTCAAAATGAGTTCAGTGTAGATTTAAGCTCCCAATTCCTTCAAATGAAACATAGCATGTGTTCTCCCTACAGCTTGTATATCTGAACTTCAAACAAAACCAGATTCTAGGAAAAGAAGGGATTACTTTACTGTGTTACTCCATCCTGGAGGCTTCACTTCAAGTTACCTGAGGAAAGAGATGCATTTTATAACTCCTGAGTTCTGTGAACAAACTTTTTCTGGAGTTGGGCTATTCTCTGTTTGTGGTATCTGCAAGGTTCTTTTTCAAAGCAGATACTCATGTCAATCTAAAACAGCACTCTTATATATCTACCTGAAAAAGTAAGTGTGAAAACCAGAAGATTTCAGGACTTGCATGGTAACACATCTGTCTCTCAGACCAGTTTTCTATCAGCCAGTGTAAAACCAGCCCACATGTACTGCTCTTAAAGTTGGTTTCAGAGCAGGGCTGAAAATTATCTAAGTGGGAACTTAGATAATGTCATGAATATAGTTGAAATAGTATTCTTTGGGTCCTTAAATTGCTTCTGAAATAGAAACCATGAGGCATGATATGTATTTTGTTGTGGCTGATACTACAAGAGCTGTACAAGTGAAAATGATTTTAATAAGAAGGGAGGGAAGAGAAATGGGAAAAAGCTTGCCAGGGAAAAGAGCCACTAAACTTCATTAGTAAAGCTGTAGCTTTCATCTTGCTGCAGAAGACATGTTTTAGGGCACGAGTTATAAATTATGGTATAATCTACAAATTATGCTCTATAAACACATAATATAAAATATAGTGTATAGAACTATGCGACAACTTCTTGTGGAGCTAAAATAGATCCACTTTTCACTTCATTTTGTGAGTATAATTTTCCACTGATATCCAAGAAAAGTAAAGATGTTTTGAAATTATCAAAGGAATCAATATGAATTAGGTAGTTATCTACAATAACACCAGAATTTGCCCCTAGATTACCTTGTTTATATTTTCTTTGTAATGGAAATGGGGAAAACAAAAAATTATGAAGGAGCAATTGTTCCTAAGTATAATTTTATAATAATACTAACTGTAGTCCTAAATCTGTAACCATTATTCTGTATGACTTCTTGTGAAGAAAAGAGGGCAATCTTTTACCTGAAAAGATGTGTCTGTGAAAACTGATTGGTGTGTAAAAAGAGGACTTTATAATTTTTAACTTTATAAGATCTGGCTGTATTGTAGATACGAAGTGATTTGGTCCCGTTATTGATTTACTTACCAGTTCAAACTTCAGCTTTTATTTGCTTTGATAAAATTCTCTAGTTAAGATTTATAATTGGAGAGACAGATGATTCCTTAGACTAAATAAGGATTGATTATTATTGGTAGCTAATTTGATTTATAACAAGTTAAATACTGAGAGCCACTGCCCTGATGTATTTCTAGTTTAATTTAATATTTCTGGAGAGTAGGGCTGTACTGAACTTCAAAAGGTCATCTAGTTCAACACTGTACCAAAGCAGGAGCACAATATCCATGTCATTGGTATTAATAGTAACTTAGCTCTGATGTAATATTTTCTTTATTTCTCATTGTTGTACAAAAAATGTACAATTTGTATTAAATCATAGTATTTGCAATAAGCCACACCTATTCCGTCTTCTGTATTTCAAGTGGTCAGTCTAAAACCTGAGCTACTCTCCTGCCCTTCTGATGTTCACATGAAGTCCTGCCTTCTCCAGATAATTAAAAGGGAGTTTTTGAGGTGAAAAACCAAAATCAAAACTGCTTACAATTCTGCCTATCTCCAGAAAAATAGAATCATCAAAATAAATCAGATATCCTTTCACCCAATCTTCGCTACCTTTAAAACAGAGATATGGATAGCCTCCTTAGAATAGTCTGTCAGGGTATCTTTGCTCAAAGTATCTCATTTTGTTATCAAGGCCAGTTTTGCTTTGCTCTTATTTTGGCTGTTTAAACTTTGTGTGTGTATTGCAGGTAAGCTGATGAGGGTGGTGCCAAGGTAGTGCCTATACACGGTGTTCAGTAACTTCAAAGATTTGGGAACTGCAGGGGTTTTTTGCAGGTAGTTTAGAGGCATTATCTTGCATCTGTTCATGTTATGAGCTTAAGAACAATATTTATATGATACACTACAAGTGTTTTAGAAGAAGAGAATGTAGAATATAGTCTCCAATAACCTTGATATTTGAACTCAGAGTAAATTCTTTTGGAGACCCTTCAGCTGTACTTCATCAAGGTGAAACACAAGGTATTTATTTGAAATTTTCTGTGTGTTTACCTTTTAATTTTGCATCAAGAACAAAAATTGGTTTAGAGCATGTGATAAAAAATGGAGCAAGGATTTATGAAGCTCATGAAAATCACTGAGCGGATAATCTTTGGCTACAACAAAAAATTACAACCCAGAGAACTCCAGTGGACAGCACTTTATCAACAGCAGTGGCTGTTTCTTTTTAAAGAGTCTATTTAACATAATATTTCCTATTCTGTGTTTCTTTATTACAGATTTAGAGATAATTTAACAAAAAAAGATCCATTCTTCCTTTATTACATATGTGAGATAATTAGACTGCTGACAATAGAAGGATTTTGTGACACTTGTGGGCAGTAATATACGTTAATAAACTTGAGACTTGAGTTACTCATGGAACTTAAGGGATAAGATAAGAATTTGGTTAGTGAGGAATTGTGCTTCAGCTGATGATGTGGAGACTCAGATAGTCCAAGCTGTAAGTATAAATGTCCAGGTTGTCTATCATGCTTTGTTGTGTACTCAGTGGATTGAATAAGGTTTCCTATCAGACTTGAGATCTTCATAGGCTGATGCATCCCAGTTACATAACATGTAAGAAGTCCTATTATTCTTGTTAATTTCATAGACAGATTTAATCTATATTATGGTATAAATTATGTGATGGCACTGCTTTGGCCTTGTAAATATTACATTGCCAGAAAAATTTTCCAATGTGTGGATGTTGAACGTTTATATTCAAAGTATGCTCTGACAAGGAGAGGTTTTGACAGCTGTCTCTAAAGATGTAAGAAGAATGGCTGTTATTACCATAATTTTATTTATTAATTTAAAAAAAATTAAATGAGGTTTTTTATGTTTTTGGGGTTTTTTTCTACCAATGTTTTATAGAAATACATAGATTATAAAAAGGAATAAGGAAGTGATACAGGGTCTCAAGATAATGAAGGCTTGGAAAGGTTTCCTTGTGAAATGTGATTGATTCTTATGTTTGTAGCTTCTTGCATGAAAGATTCAGAGCATTAGTGGTTTACACTTTCAAAGTTAGAGGAAATCGTGTATGACTATCTAAATTATTAAGATTTATTATGAATATACAGGTATTATTTGTCAACCATGACTGTCAAAGATGGATGTTTGATCAATTCTAAGTCAAAATGATAGGGCATTCAGAATTTAAGGCAAAAAGGGATGGAGAGCTTCTTGTGAACAATCCTAACAATATCACTGCATGCAAAACTTAGAGATTGAGTGAATATGGAGTTAAGAGAGATGTTTTGATCAGGCACCCATCAAATATTTTTTTTGAGATTTGGGTGTGAATTAGGTCCTTTCTAGAGCCCATATTAGGACTTGATCAGATTGAATGCTGAACTTGAAGGTGTCCCTGATACCTGCATCCCTGAAATACAGGAATACTTGAGATCTGATATTGAGACTAAAACTAAGGAATAACCAAAGGAAGAACTTTCTTATACTTTCCTTAGAAATCATGAAGCATGAAAAGTCATTTCCTTCTGTTGCAGCTGTAAAGAGAAACTTGGTGAAGCTGCTTTTGTCAATAAGTCAATCACAGCACATCATAAATAAGTAAAGCAACAAAAAAAATTTCAATAGGAGAGAAAACAAGTAACACCTGACAGCTATAATCAGGCTGCTCACTGAACTTCAGAGAGAAATATTGCTGTTAGAGTGCTGAGAACCTGGATGAGAAAGGATTGAGCTCTTCTGTTAGGCTAAATAAAGAACAGTCAAAACAAATAATGATTAAATTATATACTTAATCAAGAGAGTCTAAGGACTGGTATTACCTGAAGTGTTTGCAAACCTTTATAGTTGAGGAGGGGTAAAGACTTATAATAGGCATGGACATATTTTGAGGAATATAACATATTCACTCAAACAGAGCATTTAATCTTCATTTTTTTGAAGACTGAATTATTTGATTTTTTTTCTATATAGAAATATCTACAATCCTGGAAGGATATTTTCAACATGCTGTATTTTAAGAGCTGCCACTATAATGTGGAATATATGCTTAAGAAAATATCTTAAGAAAAAGTTATGTATTTATCATGATTTACAAATAAGAAAAGCAGCCCAAAGTTTATTAAATCTGATACACCTCATGTTGTACATCCAATTACTAAGTTTTATTATTTTTCAGTGTAACCACTTATATGTTGTTAACTGCCTCTGAATATTCCTGCTGATTGTCATGTAAATTCATAAGCTGTAATCAGCCATAGAGTAATTTTGTTCAGATCATTCTGAATGAATTTTTATAAAGAAAAATCATAATTACAGTAATGAACATATTTATGCTCTGTCAAATTTATCTGGTGTGACAGCTTGTGACAAGTTCTGTGACAGTGGTGGTGTTATGCTGGAGATGAATTTATTCTGCAATAATTAGCACCCTGGTCAATGTTTTGTGGGTAGTCTTCAAATGGAAGTAGTAGTGTGGCATTTCTATTACTAACATTTGCTAACATTTTTTTTTTTTTTAAATCTATTTACTAACATTTACTGTTCTCTGTGTAGATCAAGCTTTTCATGTGAAATATTTTATGTTAGTCTTGCTATACTTTATGAGGAAGGACTCTGGATTATTTTGGTTCTTGTGATTTTCACATATTGGTAGCAGGAATAAACTGATGTTTACTATGTACCTCTTCCTCTTTCAGAAGTTTGTATTCTGCCTTAGGAAGGAGCCTTTATATAATGAATTGCAGAAAACTACATGTAAGTAAGATATGACAGCAGCCCACCTGCTCAGTGTATGCACAGGTAACAGGTGATAGATAGCCTCAATATGGTTCTATTGTAAGAACAATCCTGTGCAAGGTCATAATCCTGGTTTTTTTTGTGTGGCTGATACATAACTGCTTGAAAATCACCTTCTTTCTCCCACACAGATTTTGTTCATAGGTAGAAAACAATAACAAAAATATAAATAAAGTACTATCCAAGAATAAGAAACAGTACAATGTTTGTGATCTGTGTCAATAAAATAGCTACTGGAATATGGAACATTGCATACATTTTTTCTATCTACAAACTAATACAGTATCCACTAACTGGTACAAAGTGATTGACTATGGAATTACAGTTAATTAAGGTCTATAATTTATTTTTTTGTAAAATGTTATACCCTCAAAAGGCACATAAACAGTTGATCAAATAATTCACTTAATTTTTCAGCCTTGTTGCTATTCTCATTAACTGAATTCTTTGAAGTAGTTTATTCTTTTTAACAAATGATTTTTCTTATTATTCAATACCCAGTTACAAGAGCAGTATTATGTCCTAATTTCTTTACATTATTTACACACAAGAAGTATAAAACTCGAGGTTTTACCTTGCACTGTATAATATTGCTGATTTCATATACTTGATATAGCTTGCAACTACTTCAGCACCTGAAAATCCAATTGTCAACTGTTCATGCTTAGACTTGTGTGGATTTTGCTGTTGTAACTCCAGTCAAAGTATATTGGCATATAGCTGTGTACTACAGCTATCACTGCACCTGTATATACTATTTACATCTGCTTGAAGGTACCTTTATGCTACATGTACAGTTTAATGAGAAGCAGTTTCCAAGTATAGGCATGGGGACAAAGTTTTGGCAGTTTCAAGGAATATATAGTATTTGCTCAGTTTGCATCCTTTTGGGATAAATCACATCTGAAGTTAATTTCTGAGGTACTAGGATAATAAATTAAAGTATTGCAGCAATAGTAGGCCCATATTAACTACTGGAGAAGATGACTAGTGAATTGGTGAATCTCCTCTTTTTTTAAATCCAACAATCCCTTGGTTAGGTCACCATAGATATTGTAAAGTCATAATAGATATTGTAAACCTAAGTTCAGGTCTAGTTTTCTAAGGACTAGGTTATTAAGAAGGCTTAAAAACAGTTTTCCAAAGATGCACTATGTTTAAATTGCATATATTAGTGTTTTGGTTCAGAACAGATGTCCATTTTCATGGAGAATTTCCACATAGCTCTCCGCTTGGCTCTTGGCTGCCCCAAAGTTCCAAATCACATAGATTCAATTCTTCTGAGGTGAAATGAATCTGGGCACCATGTGAAACAACCTTGAGCCACTTCTGGACTTAACTCTAATCACCAGTTCTTCAAGGATCCCATAACTCTACACTACTTGCTAGTGTACTGCCATGTCCTAACTTGATAAAATTATAGTACAGTAGGTCAAATTCTAGTTGTTATGCTGAAATACAATTTTATATTAAGAAAGTATGAAATATTTTATCAGGTATTGTTAGATAACTTCAGTTTTTTAGTAGAGAATTTAACTTTTTCATGTTAAAGTTGATATGGGAAAAATTAGGGCCTATTACTTAATCTCATTTTCTGCTAATGTTTTCTTCTTCTTGTCGTTTATGGAAAGTTTGTGATAATAACAGAGTGGCATCTAATTCAGTTGGCAAACATAGTTTCTTGGACTTATGACCTAGTAAATCTAACTAAAATTCTTATATGGTATAAAATACTATTAAAATGAAATAGCTGTTTGATATTGTTTCTCTGTATTTCCAGTGATGAGGATTAATACGTGTACACAACTCTCTGGTGCCACTTTTATGACACTGTTTTAGGTCTGTATGCGTTGGTCTGATCCTCCAAGATGGTATAAATCACGCTTTGGCAGTATTAGGTAATTTAAATGCAAAAGCCATTAGAATGGTTGTCTTATGAGAATTGCATTCTCTTAAGATACCTCCAGTATTACAGCTGTTGTGATACACTAGTTAAAGCTGACTTTGTTTATATATTTTGTTTGTGAAGACATGATACTAAAAATGTTGTTGGTAAAATACCAATGTTCCCTGTAACTGATTTCTCTTTGGACTGTGTTCAGAGGTGTTTGATGTCAGGCAGTGTTTTGTAGACTTTGCTATGCCTTTATGTATGTACTCCAAAGAGTATAAACAAGGAAAAAAAAATTTTAGGTTGATATGAAACAAGTAATTATAATGAAATATGTTAAGTGGCCTGTGACATATAATGACATGGGTTGCATGTTTTTAAAGTTTATTTGAAATAGTAGATGCTATTTATTTGATTTACCTAGTACATGAAATTACAAATCCATCCCTGACTGTTGTAAAGATAGGAAGAAGTTTCAAGAAAAGGGAACAAAGTTATTTTTTGTAACTAGACTGCTTAAAACTGCTTTTTTTATTATTATTAATTTTTTTTTAAATAAAATTATTGTAATTTAGGAAGTTTTTATTTTAAAAAACTTTTTTTTTTCTATATTTGTTTGTGTAGAATGGAGTGTTAAAGGTGAACTACTTTCTGCTTTTTGGCTATAGAGTAAGTTCCAAAGGAAGCCATACGCATTGGATGTTTACTACTAGATGACACAAGAATAAATTAAACTGGAATGTTAAAATACCCATTAGTGATACAAAAATGCATACATGCAATAGCATTATGCTGGGTTTTAAATGTAGTTTCTCTAATTATTATTTCCATTGAACAGACCTCTTTATTCACAGTAGGGAGTAATGCAGAATAACAGATATTAAGTAGGTGATGCTGTATTCATCATGTTCATTCCCCTCCCAACAGTTGTGCTGTTCTCAGGACAGCCTTATTTTATGACAAAAAAGTAGAGATGACAGTGTCGTCCTTTAAAGAGCATCATGAAAGCCTGCTCACAGTCTGGCTTAATGTACATCAAGAATTAGCATATCCAGTGGTATTTTCCCCTTGAGGGGGTGGTTGGTATTTTGTATAACTAGTTTCATAACTGAGATTGTATCCTTTTGCTAAAGGCAATCCATAGTGCCAGAATACCTTCTGTAAAAGAACTAACTTGTCCACCCCATGGTGAGAAAATGGGTTCTTTGCAAAAGCTTCTTAGTTTTGAAGCATTCCATTCCCTCTAGCTAGAATGTTTGTACACCCTGCTAAGGCTACAGAGATTTTCAAAGTTCTGGCCAATGAGAGACTGAATTTTGTCTCTATTTACAGCTTCAGATAATCACTGTCAGCACTAAAAATTATAGTCAGAACTGAGTGTGTCTTTCTGCTACATTAGTAACTGAGTCACCTACAGTGTTTCCACACTACATGTGTCAAGTTAATTTGGGGAGGTGATAAAATGTATTCTTTTTACTTCAATGGACTCCCAAAAACTATTGACTTTGGAGCATTTTCTCAAAATACTTTTAGCAATGATCTAAGAGCTGTATCATGTCATATTGTATTTTATGTATTATAAATTTTATTGTAATTTCAGAAGTTCAGTCACTCAATTCTTCTTTAGTTGTTTTTTATGGTAATTCAGGGTGGTCTACTAAGGATTATCTATTAAGTATATAAACTCTAATTCTTTTCAAAACTTTCTCTTTTCTGGTAGAAGCTGAAGTTCAAAAAACTTTTGCTCTTGTCACTCAAGTTCTCTATTAATACTTTGTATCCCTGATGTGACCATGGTGAAATCTTACAATTGATTGGTTTGTGTTAATCTTTGGTCACATTTCCTCCTTGTGCTACCATTTTCTGCTACTGGCACAGTCTACCAGGATATTTGGCCATATTAAACTCAAAATCCTATTTTGGACAAAAGGTACTGTCCCTATATTAAGGAAAGAATTGATTGCTAACATATTTGACATCTCAAGAGTCTAATCTAAGAACTACCTTAAGTGTTATGAAAAAGAAAACAAAGAAAAATCTGAGCACTTTTGTATTGAATAAGTCTCAATAACATGGTTAAAATTTCTATACATGCACTTCCTGTTTTCTTCCCCTTTTTCCTGTGTTATGGACAAAATTTTAATATGGAATATTGTACCATGCAGTACAAGGGTAAACTGCTACATGCTCTTGGCTTTTGTACATTATTACCAGCTCAACTGATTAGATTGTGGGCTTTAGGCTTTCCTGTGCAATCTAAAGGAACTTACCCAGTTTCTGTGAAGAATTAGGACCCATTTGCAACACTTTATCTGGATACATCCAAATTTTTATTTTGAGGGGGTACCACAGTTGGGGAAGAGCTTCCGTCCATTTTTAGCTTTTTAATAACTAAAGAAACTTGGTGCCCCTAAATCTACACAGAAAGGTTCTGCTGGGATCATTTGTACTTGTTCTCATGCTAACCTTCACCAGCTTCACAGATGTTGGTTTACTAAATGAGATAGCAATCCATTTTCGTGCAAAGGAACTTTACAATGTTACAAAAAATTCCTAGCACTTTCTCTACTGGCAAACTGCTGGGATTATGCCCACAAAATTTGACCTTTTTCCTGCAATCCCCCTGTTCTGTTACTGGGTACTGGGTGGGCAGTAGGCCCACCTCTTCATCTTCTTGTGTTGAGCTATATCAAATGATCTTCCTGGGAAAACCTGTTGAGACTTCATGCCAGCATCTCAGCTGAACACCAGTCTTTGGTGAGACACTACTGGCAAACTACTACTGTAGCTACTTAATGCCTTTGGTCAGGTTTAGTTATCAGGAACTCAGCGTCATCTTTGATTTTTATTTTTCTTTAGAAGTGATATGTCAGCTGATGGTTCAATTGATTAACATCTGCTCAGTGGTTAGTGAGCACACTTCTTTTTTTTAATAGGAGTTTCCATCCTCAAAATGTTTTCCTAAGATTAGGAGGGTCATTTGCAGTTCTTGTTTTAGTGCAAACACAGATACATTTTGTTGAGGAAAAAGCCCCACAGAAACAATATTCTTAGTGCTTGGCAACAACTGCAGTCATACAATACATCTTCTGCCATTATTATAAATCTTGTAAGCACGATATACAATTTGTGGAGTCATATTTTAATCTAAAACTTTTATATTTATGGTTCCAGTTTCTTATCAAGTTAAGAAAACTGATTTAGAGATAGGGAGAAAATGGAAAGATCACTCCTTTTTTGTAAAGTTTCACACTTCATTTCATTGCATTTTATGATCTTCTGGCTAATGAAGACCTAAAACTGAAACTGTAAAACAGTCATAACATATTCCTGTGATCACACACAAATCAAATTATGTGGTACGTGGTAAAAAAACTGCAACTGTCAACACAAAGTAATGAAAATCTACAATAATAAAATACTGGCTATTCAAACCAGTAAACAATTAATTAATTTATAACAGAATCATATGATAGCTCAGTATGATAAAAGCTATATTTAGATATTGTTTAAGGATCATATTTGGGACTCTTTAAATACATTTATGTTTCTCAAGAATTCTAATCATCTATGACCAATTTCTCCAATATCTTCTGTTACTGCATGAACATGTGTCACAGAAAAGGCAGTATTCTAAAATACAGAATAATAGTCTGTTGGAACAAAAGTTGGAATACTGTCAGTAAATTAGAAGTGTATTTAAGAAGACAGTTAATGTTAAAGAAATTGTTCAAATCTAGATATATAGTGAGAATAAGTCTTTCCCATTCCAAGAAAAGAAATATGTTATTGAAAATACACTTGCATTTATTTGTCAGAAGACAGACTTTCCAAAGTTGACCACATTGGAAATTCATTCTTCATGCATGTGTGATTGATTATTGCCTTTTTTTTTAAATTATGCTATTGAGTTTTATGGACTATTTAATCCAAAATGTACCCAGAAGTTTGCATTCACTATAAGGACATTTTTACACTAACATTTCCAAAGATCTCATGCACACAGATGATCAAATTGGATCAGGATGTAGAACATCTCAAACTGTGTCCCATTTAATTTTGTCTGTTTACACAGAGGCTGAATTTGATCAAGTCTCTAGCAAACAACTAAATAATTCAGCCCAGTGGCAGCCTTATTTCACATGACTTGTACATCTGTCTTGATTGTGAATATAGATGTTTTCCCAAGGATGGAGCTTTGCTTTGATGAAATGTGTCTAGAAAAACAATTTTTAATACATTCAGTAAATAAGACTTTGTTTGTCATTCAACTCACATGTGTTTCCATCTGTATAGAACCTCTTTGTTTTAGACTAAATAATTCAGTCCAGTAGAACCAGGACTTTTTCACTTTGGAAGTACAGCTGCTTGAAGCAGGAGAAGAATGTCTTGTCCTCTCCTCCTGGTGTTGGGAAGGATTTCTCTCTGATGAATGGCCCTGGAAGAGAAGAAGCAAACAAAAAGGATAGATGGATTATTTTGGGGTCTTAAAGGCCCTGTTTAGAAAAAATCCTAGCACTTCTTTGTATAGACATACATCGTAGTATTGTTTAGGTTTCACTGCATCATGCTGTGCTGCATTGTAAAATGAAGTGGTTGCAATGTGATTGGAGCAGCTGATATGTTTCAAATCACTCAACAAAGCAGAAAAAATTTTGTCACATGTGAATATATATTGGTAGCAGGATTGATCAGAACAAATTGCGAACGTAATTATCTTTGATTGCTACCCCTTTTTAAAATTTAACTGCTTTGTAATAGCAGTTTGGTTTGGATTCATGATGGTACAGAACTTCTCTCAGTTTTTATTTCCCAGAAAGCATATTACAGGTATTAGTTGATGATGATATCAAAACATGCTTAGATTATTTTTAGTGATATAAATTTGAAGCCCTTTTTGCTGATTCAGTTAAATTAATTGTTTGTAACTGTTTCTAATAAACTAGGATATAAATCCGTCATCAACATAGGTTTTTCATCTGCATTTTGATGGGGGATGTGTCTTCCCTATAGTTATTCTCTGTTCCTCTGGACCAAATGCAAATGTTCCTAACACATTACAGTCTTGGATCTCTTTCAGTCTTAATCTAAGCAACATAAATATCATGGTGTTTATTTTGATGGATAGTGTCCTCGGGGATATAGACAAGAATGAATTGTCAATGCGAGTATTTTTCAGTCTGCTATCCGTCTCTGAAACTCCCATGAAAAACCATCAGCTGATCTGTTGTGTGACTCAGCACAGATATCTAGAGTTAGGTAAAGTAGAATAACTCACTGTAAAACAGTAAAACCTGCTAAAGCGTAATGCGAATCTCTTCTTTCACACTGAGTGTTTCTATCTTTAAGGCTAATTCTGCCTCTTCCCTGATTGAACATGTACCTGAGGCCACTGGGAGAGCTTTAATGATCAAAGTGTAAAAAAAAGTGAGGTGACCAGTCAATGAGTTGACAGCTGAAGCATGTACTTTGCAAGTCAGGATTACAGATAGTCTGTTTCTCTATTCTCACCTTCTAAATAATTGCTGAAGCTTTGCACAAGGTCATAAACTCATGTATCAGGGGAAAAGTAGCAATATACTGATAGAGGTTTTGAGAAATTTTTTCAAGTAAGTTCTCCATAGAATAATGAAAACAGCTAAACCAAAACAAGAATAATGAAGGTGATTTTTTGTTTGCTTGGTCTCTATTTTAAATTCAGTAATGCTGGAGTGAAGTAAGCACCTCAAGTGTTGTCTGCTTTGGTGATACACCATTGAGATATATTTTTTATTAATCTTCCTGAAATCATGACAGCAAGTGATGTCATTGAAATTCCAGGACCTTCTCAGATTAACAGGGAGCTTAAACTCCTTTGAATGTAAGCTCAGACACAATTGTTTACCCTCCTTAGCATCTGTAACTTCATCCTTAGAAGGAGCTCCTTTTTTTAGATTCCTCTTTTGTACCTGTAGCTAACTGATATGAATGTCAAGCTGAGTTTCTTGGTCTTGTCCATTGCAAGAGCAGTTTGTGTAACACAGATGTCATTTTAATGGAGCCATAATGTTCTTTTGAGATACATACTTCTGGCATATCACAAATATGGCATATACTTATAGAATGATGTGAACACTGATTTGCATCATTCACCCATTAAAATCCACCCAAGCTTTCAGGTCTGTCATGTACCAATAACTTTGTTCATTTTGCTTCATTCAGGTCACAATCCTGAAAATGAAGTTTATTCCATTTCCCAGATTCTGATATTTGGGCCCAGAAATAAGAAATGTCTTATACTTATCTAAGAAAATGTCTTATATTTGACTCAAGGAGGCATTATACATTTATAATGTTTATAAAGTTTCATCTCTTAATGACCTGGTAGTATATTACTACTTGGCTAATTTTGTGGGTGCCATGTTAGACAAATATTCTCTCATATTGTACCAGTTTGCAAACATTAAGAACTTTATACATATCTATCAATATATCTATTTTTATACTCATGTAGGTATTAATATATTTAATTTCCCTACCCTTCCACCCCACTTTGTTTCTCATTTTCTCTCTAATATTCCATGCAGATATCCCTTTTCATGTTTCCATTATTTTCCTGATTTAGGTAAAATTTTGTGAGGAAACCTCTGAAGGGGTTTCCTCTAGAAAACAAATTCAAGTGGCATGCCCAAGAGATGCAATCTATAAATCATGTAAATAATTATTTTTTTCTTTGTTTTTATGCAGTTCTTCAGCACAGTGTTTTCAGCAGAATCCTGGAAAACCCAAAACAAATGAAATTTGTAAAAGGAATATCAGCAAGTAACAATAGAACAAAGTTAGCAGAACAAAACTCAGGTGCCATTTTGCTATTGCAAATGACTCATTGTGACACGTTTGTCTGTGGTATCAGTTTCAGTCTTATCAGTGACTCAAACCAAATGTGATGGGTGCACATTTCCATATTATGATTTTGTCATGCTTCAGGGAGACACCTTAGAATAATTATTGCAATGAATGTTTCTGATAGAACAAATTTGCAAAGCAGCAAGTAAAGAGCACTTTCCAGTTTATAATATACCTTTTTCTTAAACCATTCTTTGTAGTGCCTCACTATAGGCAAGCTAAAAAATAGCAAAAAACTTTGCATTTATATATACATTATATATATAATATAATATATATAATATATTATATTTATATATTAACTTCATATTTATGTATGAATTTATGTATGAAATATTTTAAATATATAGAAGACAAACCCAGAAGCATTAAAACTAATTATTTTTTTAAAAAGAAATAAAACAGTCATATTTGTCAGCATCAGAAAATAAATAATGTGATAATTTCTGTTTTATGAATCTGTGCCAAGTTTTGAGAAAATATATGTCCTCTGCCTATTTCTGTTTTACAATTAACCAATACTTTAAAAAGTGCTATGCAGATACCGTAAGACTTTTTTTTTACAAATTGTAAAACCTAAACTCTCACCACTAAACCTCAGATAAAAACAGTGAAATTAAGGCAACTGAATTCCCAAGTTAAATCAATATTCTGCCATGATTAATAACTATCTTATGTCGAGTGGCCAATTCTTGTAAATCCTTTGTTCCTTAACTTCCTATTTAATACAGTGTTATATCTTACTTTCCTACCTCACAATAGTGTTTAAAGATTAACACATTTTAAAAGTGTGACTTTTTCAGGAAGATGTCTCACAAGTGCCTGTGATCAGTCTGTTCTAACTTGTATGGGTAAATGGCACGACAATATAATCAAATGAGATAAGAAAAGGATGTTTGTTTTAGAAAGAATATAAAAATAGAAGCTACTTGCTCTTCTCTTTCATCTTTAATGAAGGAAGTAGAATTTCAATGAAATAGGAATTTCCTTGCTCTGAAAAGTAGCAAATTCTGGGGATGGCTCCTAGTTTTGTGTCAAAGATTATTACTTCCAATGACCTTTGTGATGGGTTTTCAGGATCTGGTCTGAGCCTCATGAGCACTAATTGGGAATGTTTGGGAGAGGGCATGGTGATTTTCTGGCATAAAGAATTTGGTAATCAGAATGTAAAGGAATCTTAGAGATATTTTCAGATGAAGACAGGAGACAAGAAACAGTTTTCGGTATCAAAGTTGAAACACAAACATTCCCCTCACCAAAATATGGAAAAGAGGACACTTGTACATTCATCCAATTTGACCAGCATTAACTGTTTTTTTCTCCTGGTATGTGTAATTAGCTGTTAGTGTAGGGAGGTTGCTGAATCTTTCCCCTACAGACTGCACTTGGCAGGAGGTGGTTGAGAACCACTGTGGTTTTAAGCTGGCTGCTGATGTGAAACTGAAGAGAGTGGAAGAGGAAGATGTTTAAATATAAAGTTATTTCTGAAGATATAATGACAGTGCTTTTTCTTCTTGAAGAGGATTTTCTTATGCTTCCTTAGAACCTGTTGAGAGAAGAAGCATTAAGTATCACGATCTTAATTACAGATCTTATTTCATCCTGAGGAAAGTTTCCTGGAGAAATCCTTGGTAAGTAGCAGGAGCAAAATGGCTTTGCCCACTAAAAAAAGGAAAAGAAAAACCTAAAGCCTAAAGGTCCTTCTATATCAAGATATCTTCCTTGTCAAGGCATTTTTACATCTACAAATATGCGTCATGAGGAGCTAAAGATCAAGCTTTACATTTATATGGTAGTGAACATGAGTTTGTCTTCCAAATGCCTACTTTTTCATGTCTACTTCTGACATATGTTGTTCCCTATGGTTAAAAATCCTGGGTTGAAACAGTATCAGAAACTCTGTGGATAATTATAAGCTGACACTGTTCAGGAAACCTGTTTGCCTTTCATCAAAGTTGGCTGAAGAAGGGAAGTACAGGGCCTGGGAATTGCTGCCACGTTGAGGGTGTTAGCAGGAAGGCAGAACTGGACTGGTTCTGTCTGTATTATGAAATGCTGGCATATAGAAATACTCTAGATAGAAAATGTGACACTTGGTTTCAGCAAATAAGTGGACATATTCATTTCTAAAAAGCAGTGTGTGATAAAGTGTTATCAGCATCTAGTGGAACCTAAAGAAAATTGCTTTATTTCACAATGAGTAGTCATGTGAGTATTCAAAATCTAAAATGGCAGTGTTCCCCAAGAGCTCTTTGTACTGCCTTCCCTAAGCTCTATTTCTACATTTGTTCAAGTCAAGAGATGAAATCTGACTGACTTTAATGGAAGGAGAATTAGGCTCATATTGAATTTTTGGAACAACGTTAGCATTGCTGTCAGCAAGATTATGAGTTCTGCCCTCCTGCTTTCCCCTGACATCTGCCCATTTCAAGGTATAAATGAACCAATATGAGGAAAGTTTTACATCTGCCTGTACTGGCAGCTAGGAGAGATGTTGTAAAAATACTGGAAGCTTGACAAATCCTGCCGCTTTCAAAAGTTGAACTGCAAATGTTTTCAATTTAGCTTCATTAAAATATGAATAATAGTAAACACAAGTCCAGAATTTAGATTTCTTTTCATCCAAGGCTGTGCAAGAAAGAACAAGTATTTCCTCTGAAGACCTATAAACATTTTGAAATACAGGTTTATCTCTATTTACATAGTGAAACTAAGGGCAAAAAGACATCAAAGACAAAAAAAAGAAACAAAAGACAAAATCATCAATTTGATGCCCTTGTAAAACTGTCTTTTTTTTGAAACAATAGGTTAAATGTCTGAAAAAAATTATTTTCCACTTTATAATCCTTCTGCAATTGATATGTTACCATTACTTCATACTTTCTACTCTTCTGAACCTTTAGTTCTTCATATCTGCTTCTAGAATTTTGTATGCAGACACAATAATTCTGTGTCCTACATTATCTGAGTAATATGAAGCAGATGTCTGTTCTGTTTTTGCTGGTGTACAAACCGATATAAAGTATAGGAGAAAAAAAGAAAAAAAGGTCATCTCAGATGAGGAAGACAAACTGAATTTGTCTAGTCTGAAATACAAATATGAAACCCACTGAAGGATCAGAAGGGTCCTAATTTTGAAAAACAGTGAAATATTTAATTTGCATTATGGCTCATTAAATTATTTCAACAACTTGTTCCAGACTTTCCAAAGGTGTTCTGTCTTGAACACAGCCAAGAATAATTTTCTAAATTTTCTAAACTGGATTGAGCTTTTATTTTATATCTCAATAGTATGAACTATATGTCCTTAACATGCAAGGTAATGTTTCCAGAAAGGAAACAAGAGGTGTTAGAAATTTCTTCAAGACTTAACAGTGCAAAGGTACGGAATGTTTCCTGTAAAGTGACATACTCTTTCATCTTCTGGCTTTTCAGTATGCAGGAATTGAGAGCTTTAATTATCTGACAGGATGTACCGAACAGTTCCCAGGTTATGGGATTAAAATCTTCCAAAATCCGCACTACTATAGACTGTACTTTGGCTGAAATGTTAGTAGACATAATGTAGCATTTTCTTACCAAGATGATTTTCAATTTCCATGGTAGCAGACAGTTTGGACAGAATTCAAGATGTGGAGTGGTTTTTTTTCTTTGTTTTGTTTTAGCAAAAAGACTAAGGAGAGCAGTGGAAATAAAGTAAAGCATCTCTGTTTTGTTTTTTATACAAAGTTGTGGCGTGTGACTGTTCCTGTCAAGATCAAAATCAAATTAGATAGATATGAAGTAGAAAGGAGCTAGAAGTAATGGTGTTAAGTGTCTTGCCTGGGAACTTTCAGTTGCAGTATCTCTAAGCCATAGTTACTGTTTGTCCACCTCTTATAGCTTTATGCTATGGGTTTGGGGTTTTTTTTGTTGTTCAGGTTGTCTTAAAGTGTGATGTCTTTAAACATGGTACAGTGATGCACTTAATGGTATTCGCCACATGTTTGTTTATCCAGTTCTCTTCCTGCTCCATATTTCACACTGGATCTGAATTTTGAAGATGGTAATGCATAAAGCAGATTGCTTGCTGCTAGTCCTGTTGCTTAATTTCCAGCAGGAATTTCAGCTACTGTCATTATAAGGGTAGGACAGAGACTGACTTAATATAGTCCTTATGCTGGAATGGGCTAATATTATTTTTGTGCTACCTATTGCCATTAATACACTTAAAAACCCCTCCTGAATTACTAAGTTTATTAATATGTTCTCCCAGTTTTTCAAGTTCCCACTTTCATTTAGTGCAAAACAACTGAGATGTCTTGCAATTTAGGTATATTTCAATTTTACTCTTTATCAAGCTTCCTTAGTCCAGTCAAGGCAAGCCCCAACAAATCCAGGAGTACACACTAGGAACCAACATAAGAAATTGTCACTGATCCAATGGTTAAATCATCACTTTTTAGATTCAGTTTGAACTCTTCCCTGTATCTTACAGAACTGGACATTGCATCATTTCTTACATTCTTCAGAACTGCTCTAGTGCTTTGCTGAGGCCAGGTTTGCATCCCTCAAGGGAGGAGAGGGATTTCTGGATGGGCAATAGCTGGTCTGCATGTAACAAAGGTAATGAATCATCTCCATCTGAAGGCTACAAATCAGCTTCAAAGCCAGTAAGAGACAAACCTTGCAAGGTTAGATGGTGCCTCTTACCTCCTTTACTCAACTTGCTCAGTTATAAAACTCCACTTTCCCTGGGGAAGGTCTGACCAGGCATTACTGGCTCAAGCAGCTGAAAAGATATCAGAAACCCTCAAAGACCCCCAAACAGCCCTTGGGCTCATTTCTAAGGCCAGAGGACTGAAAGATCTCCTGCTCCAGGGAGGCTCCTGGGTGTTCCCACTGAGCCTGAGCATATTTACCCATCTGATTTTGTGTTTTGTTGGCTTCTTTACCCACCCATAAGGATCAAGTTGTAGTCAAAGCCCTACTTTGACCAATGGACATCCCAGCTGCAACAACAGAGCGTTGTCACAGATCCATGGGTGGTGACTATGTATCTTTCTGCTCTTATCCTTTCTTTTTCTCTCTTTTCCCTATACATTTTCTAAAGCTTTCATGTATTATATAACTATCGATAATAATAACTATAGATAATAATATAGAAAACGCAGTTTATGTTTTCATGTGTTATGTAACTATAGATAATAATAACCAAAATGGCTACATATCTGCTTTCCATTGCAAATAAATTGTTCTAAAATAAACCCTACATATATATGTTTTCAAACATCATTCATCCAGTGTCATTTCACTCTAATCCACCCCAGGAAATCTCTTAACAAGAATCTGGGTTACCCTCACCTTTGTGGGTTGTAGCAGCCCCTTTCTGTTTGAGGGAGCAACTGTGGCTGGGCACAGGGTCCATCTGCTATTGTTTCATTGTCCTAGGCATGGTGAGCATTTTGCATGTAAATCACCCTCTTTGTGCACAACTTTTTTATTACCATTGTTGCTGTTACTCTTCATTTTCTTATCTCATTGCTGTCTCCACTAAAATTGTTATCTCAACCCACCATTTCCATCTTTTCTGCCTCAATTCTCAACTCCATCCCCAGAGTGGGAAGTGGGAGAAATAGGGGGCAAGACTGCAAGGCTTCTTTTTTGGGAGAGTCTTAGTGGGGACACTGAACTGGGGAGTACCATTGCTAAACCATGACACATAGTTACAAAACATGTAGATAACTTCAATTCCCAGATTATGCTGCTTTGTAGCACAAGGATGAATTCTTCCTGATACTAGAGCAAATCTAGGAGTCTGAGCAGTTAGTAGAAGATGCTGGACCTTCAGTGGGCTCAAAGGGTTTGGAGGTAATGGCAGCAGTGAGTACAGAGGATAACAATGCAATGGGATAAAAAATGATAGTTTTAAAGTTCTGACAGAAAAGTAGGGAGAAAATAACTCCATATCACAAAGACTGTTTCATGTTAAGGCAAGTAGGTGCCAGCTTAGGCTGCTGACAAGGATGACAAGCAGCTGCCTCAATCACTAGCAGTATTTGTAGCGTGCCATATATGAAGTCAGACGTGTCACTACAAGCTCATGATTGCAAAGTTATGTCACATCACAGTTTTTGCCATGTGGTTATCCTGTCTTCTGCTGTAAGCAATAGCCAAAGATATTTTTTACGTCTTTCTGGATTAATTATTGGCAGATGTTGCTTAACATGAATACAAAAATGCTTTTCCGATTAAATTATTTTTTACAGTATTGTAAGAAAAACCTGTGAGCAAAACATGAGAGCATCATTTTAATGGAAAATTTCTACTTATAGACTCTGAAATGTAAGACAGCACATAATTTTTTTATTTAATACTAAATGCAAGGCTTTGGATTTTATATTTTCAAATTTTTAATATCAAAACAGATTTTGATCTTCTCAGATGGTTTTAAACTTTTCATAAGATAAGGAGCTACAGTGATGGAGATAGAGAGTGCCTCTAAAATTTTCTAGTGCCTTTCTGTTGAATTTAATAGAGTAGTTGAATCTGACTGAAAGTAACACTTGAAAATCCCTAATGATCTGAAAATTGGTTTCAACAATGTTTACAGTGTTATTATTTAACATTTATTTTTAATTTCAATGCCTAGTGTCATACTAAGTAAGTATTTTGCAAAGGTCTAAGGCTTGTTGAGAATCTGTATTAATGATCCAGAAAATGCCTCAGTAAACTCTCTCAAAATGCTCAGGTAAAATAAATCTGAATCAGAATTTTTAAAGTACTAAATTAAGGAAGTGCACTGCCATATTAAATTATTTATGAAGTGGAAGATAATTCTTATTCTATGTGAAGTGTTTATCACCAAATTTTTTCCTAATACTGATGAGCTATGTTCATGATATTATTCTGTGTGCTTTGCATTGCTGTTGACAGATTTGCCATTTAGTGGTATTAGAATATATTTTCTTACATTCTACAAGTTAATAGTGAGATAGTTTATCTTTTGGCCTCCTGTTTACCTATTTTTTTTGTATAGTCACTGATAAAAAAATTCCAACTTTCATTTACTATATGTTACTTTTTATTATTTTTAGTGTCTGGTTTGGATTTTTTCTAGCCGTGAAGCCAAAGCAAATATTAAAGTTTCTTAATTTAAAATTTTTGAAATATATAATGTAATATTTTAGTTGACATCTGTTCATAAAATTAGCTGATTTAAATTACAATTACCTGCTAGACTTGTGAAAATGCTATTTTTAAGCACAAACCATATGTAAAGACTTTTACTCTCCTATTCCACTTGCACATAGCAAATATATTCAAAACCAGAGCACTTGCTACAAAATCGTTTCAGTTCTATGATCATAACTAAATAGACTTGAAATTTCTCTTAATTAGGTGAAACTGCTCCTAAGTTGGAAGACTAACACATAAGCCATAGATTGATGAAATAAGTTGTATCAGGAGGGTGAAACACATTTCACAGAGAATAAAGGTTGCTGTGATATCACTTTTCTTACTTCTTATGTAGGTGACTGTAAGAGTCTCTGAAACTTTGTTATGCATTTGAATAGTGATTCATAATCTTTTCAAGGATCATTTGCTTGTCAGATATGGATAACTGTTGTGGGTTAACGCTGACAGGCAGCTGAGCTCTACACAGCTGCTCTCACTCTCCCTCCACCCCCTGCTTGATGTGGATGAGGGAGGGCATTTGAAGTGTGGAAACTTGTGGGTTGAGATAAAGACAGTTTAACAGGTAAAGCAAAAGCTGCCTGCAACAAACAGAGCACAAGGAATTCATTCACCACTTCTTGTGAGATGTCCAGCCATTTCCTGTAAAGCAGAGCTCCATCACACCAAATGCTGACCTGGCAATTATTTATGTTTTACAAAATAATTGCAAAAGCAATTGCTCTGAACCCCTTCCTTCTTCTTCCCCCAGTATGATATGCTGAGTGTGATACCATATGATATGGAACATCCCTTTAGTCAGCTGGGGTCAGCTGTCCAGCTGTGTCTCCTCCCAAATCCCTGTGCACCCTCGGTCTCCTCACTGGCAGGGTTCAGTGAGGAGCAGAAAAGGCCTTGACTCTGTGCTAGCCCTGCTCAGCAATAGCAAGAATATCCCTGTGTCATCAACAAAATTTTCAGCACAAATCTGAAATACAGACTCATACCAGATACTTTGAAGAACATTAAATCAACCATAACAAGCAGAGTTAATAACAGCCAACACTATTTTGATAGAATGCTGCTTCACTTTGCTTTCTCTATCCTTTTTAAATAACTTATTTATTTTATTCTTCAAGTTATGCAAATAATTTCACAAACGTGCCACAATTCCAATTCTATTGAGTTTGTTCATGTAAACAAACAGTTCTCATTAATCTTATTCATTACTCAAGCCCTATCATTTTAGTTCTGGATTTAGTTCTAAGGAAGCACCTTGGTCTTTATATTTGTTAATAGTTTAATACACTTGTATCTGTGCTAGCAAAGTTCATCTGAGAGGTGACTATGGTGGTACATACCATTATTTACAGAAGAAAGAGGTGTAGGGGATAGCAATATTTTCCAGCTACGTAACTGAAAAGCCTCTGGAAAATATTTGTGCTTTTTTTTTTTTTTAATTTATTTTTTTACATACTGCAGTTTGAAATCCTTATCATAGAAGATTAGCTCTATTGTCTCTTAGGTAGCAGGAAAAAACCCCAACTTGTTTGGTTATAAATAAAATTGGATGGAGCTCTGAGAAACCTGGTCTAGCAGAAGGTGTCCCTGTCCATGACAAGCGGGTTGGAACTAGATGATCTTTAAGGTTCCATCCAACCCAAATAATTTCATGGTTCTATGGTTATAATGAAAATTAATCATTACTCAGATATATTTCAGACCACCTCCTATTATACATTAAAGAATTTGTAATGCAATACAAAGAGAAGTCTTGATATGTTGCAGTTTTATGCGATGTATTCCTTTTTGCAAAAGGTGCTCAGCAAGATATCAAACGATGTTACAGGTTTTCCTTAAATATGTTTAAAATTACAAAGGCACACAACCAACCAATGAAAGAAATTTCAGTTGGCCTATGTGGAGACATTCAGGGCTGGAGACACCTGAGGCTGAACTGAGCTTGCTTATTCCAGTGTATCTAAAACTGCCCATCATTCTGTCATGCCTAATCATATCAGCTGCGATGAGCCCTCAAATCAACAGTACCACCATAATTTAATGTACAAGCAGGCAGTACTACTAAAACACCACAGTTTTCCAAAAATATCATGTTTAGGAAAAATCTTCCAGGCTCTCATGTCTCCAGCTGCTTCTGTGATACCATCCAGTAGCCATCAGGTAGCAGTGGCAGTACTATTGAACAGTGAGACAGGTGAGCAGAGGGGCAGAGAGGGTCATTCCTTAATTTCTTCCATCCTTCTGAGGTACTTGCTGTTGTAGGACTCTGGGGTAGTTTCTCTGACTAATAGCTGAATCACTTTACCTAGAGAAAAGGAGTTTTGCAGAGAGAGACACCTTCATAGCCATAATATAGATATACTTTTAATATTTCCAAAATTTATACTTTTAAGCAGTGACCCCATACTCTTAATACAGTTTCAGAGAAAAATGAGGAAATTTAGTCATTACCTTAAGGTCAGAAATTCTGTATCAGATCCCTATTTTTAGTGATAAAATTATTAACAAGAACATATAAAACAATTTCCAGTCTCTTGATAATATATTATTTTGAAGTCAAGGGAACCTTAGGGTACAAATTAACTGCTTGCAGAGTTCTAACTAGTGAATAAATATTCTAAGAGAAAAAATTACTTTTGTATCAATACCTTGGAGTTAGCAATTGCATCTTATATAAACAATATGTAATGGAAAGTGATTTATACTGTCTTGTTTAGGATTAAACTGTTGGTATTGGAAGTTATGCACTTTTTAGATATAAGAACATACTTTTCTGTTTCAGAATTCTAGAAAAAATGAACAAAAAGTACGGGACAATTTATTTTGCTTTCAAAACTGACAGATATACAATATCTTCTCTTCAGGCATCTGAAGATATGTACTTTATATCTGGCAGCACTCTACCTTTGACTTCTTATCATAACTGATCTTATACCACCGACCAGATGATCTGCTTTTATGAGAAGTTATTTCAAGTCAGTGATCTTCCTTGTCATCTAAAGACTTGAGTGTCTTCTTTTCTCAGTCCATCAACTTTAAAAGCTTTTCTTTCCTTGTCAATTATCTTGAATTCATATTTGCCTTGGTTTGTCTACAATGGACAGCAACTCCATTTGCGGACTTGAATGCTGTCTAAAATACAAGTTAGTGCTACTGAAGTTTTTTTCTTTTCACAGAAAAGAAAAAAAATTCTACTTCTTTTGTTATAATTTAAATATTACAATTTTTATTAATGGTCTAAATCCATTTTCTGTTGAAATATTTCTTTACATCTCCTCCTGACAAGCTTCTTTTCCTTACTTAGTTAGAAACGCTTCTTCAGAATGAAGTCAGTAGCAACAAAAAACATTTAAGATTTCCACATCCACATCTTTAATTTCTTTTATTTTCATAAGTTGGAAGTAAACTTTTTTGCTATTTAAAAAACAATAGGATTGAAGTTGGTCAGGATTTTTATTTTTTTTTTCTAAAGATGAAAAGCTTAACAAAAATGTCAGGCTTTCAGTAGACTTCCATCAGCATTCTGTGGTGGTTCTGAATGAAATCTAATGCATTCTCCATCCTCAGACCTAAGGTCCCTAGCCTTTGACAGCCTGTATAATAAAAATTCAGCACATAGAAGCACTGTTTGAGATCAACATCCTTAAGTCTCAGAAAACTAGAGAAACTTCAAAGAATATAAGTGAACAACTTGCACAAAAGAATTTACAAAAAATCATTCCGAATTATTTACTTCTGCTTTCATATGGTCCATCATATATTTCTTAAATATTGTAGCCACTATATAGTTCAGATAATGACCACTATCAAACTGTTATAGGTAGATTTTTTTGGCAACATTTTTCATGTTAAAGTTACTTACCTTTAGCATAGCCCTAGATTTTTGTGATTTAAAATTCAAGATCTAAGTTGTTATCTCACTGAGGGAATTTCAAGCAGAGAAGGTTGTAAAAGATTTTCTATCTTCTCAAAAATTTTGAAGTCTAAAAATCCTATTCTACACCAGCATGAGGTGAAGGTATTTTGGGAGAAACAAACTAGGTTAGTCAAAATGCTCACTTGTAAGAGAGAATCTAATTTCTTTCTGTTTCTGACTGAGATTCTGACATTCTGAAGTTGCCAAGTGAGTCTATCCACTAGACTACTGAGGTGACACAAAGTCACTTTCCCTTCTGTTCTATTAAAAAATTAATCATGAACCAGATTATCCGACAATGTTTTTTTCCTGGATTAAAATCTTCTTGAAAATATTTCTACATTAAATTTTAGTTACATGAACTAAATAATTGTTGTAAAATCTTTTGGCTGAGGTTTCTCAATCAGCTCTAACTCTGATATTGTTATAGATGCAAAGTATTACTTATTAATTCTCTTTCTTCCCCCATCTGTTTGACCTTGTGTTTTCCAGAATAACTTCTCTTTTCAAAGTGTAAGACAAAAACTGTTGTTGAAGCATCTAATTGCACAACCTGATGTTTCCACAGTTAAGAGAAGTGGTAAGAAAAAAGAATAAATTAAGAGACCAGAAAAACTTCAAAAGATTAGAGAAATATAGCCAATTATTCCATCCCATTGGAAGGTAATTTAGCCTGATTCTTCTTAGAAGGGAAATTGTCATTTTAAATCTAAAATGACGATAAGGATGCTATTTTATTAATTTCAGATTTGTGTATATGTATAGGTATCTGGTTTTGGAAGACAATCAACAAATAAATGTGCAGAATATATTCTATCTCTATTTATATATTATGCTTCAATATGAAACAATTGTACCTCAGGTCATATATATGTCATACAAATTTGCTCATACAAAAAAATGTTTTAACTTGAGTGATGATTATTAATTAAACCTTTACCAGCACACATTTGGTACACTTTAGATCAAGCACATTTATTTCCAGTATAATCAATCATGTCCTATCATGTGACGCATCACCTTTAAAAGGTTGAAAATGGTCATTTGGTGAATTTGAATTCAGCATTTCCAATACCCAGACAGACATCCATAAAATTTGACTAGAAGGCTCACAGGTGCAAATCACACACTTTAAAAATAAGGCCATAGTATTTTATTTGAAAATATATTTTCTTGCCACTTGAGTCTTTATTGTCAAGATGAAAGGAATTCGGTAATATTTTCTACAGCTTTTGGGAGTCAGATTATCTTCAATACTCTGGTTGCTCTGAGGTATTGTGGAGGCTGACTAGCAAAGGTGTGGTTGACTTCAAGCTTCCCCTTCAATATTTTAAGCAGAATATTTGCTATATTCTTTCAAGGCATTTTAAAAAAAGATTAGCAGTATTATTTCTAAGCCTTAGCTCCTTACTAGTAAATCCATTGCCCAAGGAATTCTTTTATGTATTCAAGAATATATCCATGCTCTCCAGTAAAGCTTACAGCTGTTTTAAGTTAGGAGATGTCTCACAAGAATAGCCTTTATCCTTGAAATACTGGTCTCTTTACTTTGTCTTTCATTCCGATCCTTCAGGAATAGACTTCCTTTTCTAATCAAATCATGGTAAAGTATGTTGAATCAAATCATGGTAGACTAGGAGCTGGTGCATAAAGCTAAAGCTCAAAACTGCATATCATCATAGTAAAAAAAAAAAACATTTCCAAACAAATGAAAGTATTTTTAAGACGTTATATCTCCTGGAACACAATGTATTGATTAGGACTTTTTGCAGCATTTCAGAATTCTGATGAGATGATTGCCTAATCTGGCACACCAAACCATGATCCAGTTCATTGGAATAAATGACAGGTATGCTACAATCACACCTAATATGTAGTTAAATTGAAAAGTGCTTGTGGTAAAAAAAGTATTCTTTATCTAATATATTGCCAGCAATGGTTTTAAAAGGTGGGTTTGTTAGTCAGCCGTGCTATATTTCTAACCTGCAGCCTGCAGGAATGTAATGGGCTAAATCCTAATTACAACATATAAAGTAGTAGGAAGTGTAATATAAATATCTGGAAGACTGTGACGTAATATTTTTTCCACAACCCTCATAACTAGTAAGAACATTTTTTTTTCAGTTTAAAAACTAATAAAAATTATTTTCCTACCTGAATAAACTGGATACAAAAATTATTATATGAAAGAAATAAGGACGCCTACAATGCTATTTATGTCATAGGTCTTCTGAATGCCTTTTGAAGTGGTTTGCTTTGATTTAAAATTTCTACATTGGGTTAGAAACACCTCTGTACAAATAGAGTTGAATGCATTGGGTAGTATATTATAAAAGTTTTTTTCTGCATTGTGGTTTGTGAGACCATATTTGCATTCGTTATAGAAGTAAAGATTGAGCAGAATAAATTTAAAACCTATTAAGTCAGCCATATGCAATATGAATCTGCTGATGATAATAAAAAATAACTTTGTTTTTGTTTATTTTACTGTATTTGTGTATCTAAAATCCCTTGATTTATAGAGCATTAATAAGATGCTATGTTCAATCTTCCTGGGCCATTTTAATCGTTGTATTGACAGAAGGCAGCTGATGGCACCTGACATGAATTAGGATTTTATAGTTATAGAATGAATTATGAGGCTACAAAGGGGAATCTGATGAGTTATCATGACATTTCTCTTGTCAAAAATCTAATAGTGCAAAATCCTTTGGGCTAGTCTGTAGCACTGAATGTTCTGGGGTTAGACACATTTTATCTAGAGAAAGAAATGACAATTATTTGCTCAAAGAAATCACACCTCCTAGGACTGGAATCTCTAGGGAAAGATGGATAGACAAGGCAAAGCTTCTCTAAAAGTTTAAGAAGTAAATTCCTGGAAAATATGGGAAGAAGAATAGAGGGTAAATATAGTGAAAAGCAGAAATATTCTTGGGAATTCTAATAATCTGACCTACTTTGTTCTTTTGCATACTGATATTTACATGAGAAGGGTTGTTAAACATCCAACATGACTGAATGGATTTTTGGATACTTTACCAGTTATCTAAAGGCACTTGAACCCAGTTGATGATTTGCATTGGCACAATATCTGTTGATATCTGTTGATCTGTTTGCAATCATATAGCAGTGTTAATTTTTAATAATACACTAGATGTCCCTTAAACTTGCAACCTTTTTTTGTTACAGCAGATTTCCCAAAAAACTACTTTTTGTATTAATAGCCCTTTATAGAAACTTTTTTATTGATTTCGGAATCCTAATTCTGCAATTGGATGGTTTCCTTACTCTGTAATCTCTTGTTTTATAAATGTGTACCTGCACAAAAGAATGAAATCTGCTTTAGAGTTTTGTTTCTTCAACAGTGATAAAAATAGTTCTTTTAGGTTTTTTTATTGACTAAAATTTCTATTTTTTAATTTTACATTTTTATCCTTTTCATGCTTTAGCAAGAGCCATGAGCATCCATGATTGTTGCCTATTTCCGTACATGGCAATAGAACAATCTCTGCAGTTGTTTACTAATTCATTTGACAAAAGATGCTATGATAGTAACTTTTTTTTCATTCTGTATGTTCTTGACAATACAGTTTTCCTCTGTTTATCTTTTTCTACCTAGCATTTGGTCTAGTTGCCAGCAGTCTCATTTAAATTATTTAACTTTTTCACTTGCTTGTGAGAATTCTTGAATTAATTTTGATTAATTTCCTGTTCTGCTTTTTATATTTTTTTTTTTCATTAATCACTTTGCATGCAATCATATATAATGTGGACATTCAGCAACTCAATTCACAAGGCACTGTCACATGAATAACATATTTCTAGACTTCTGCACATGGCTATTAACCTGATTGACCTCAAACCCGTTTCCAATTTCTAAGGAGTTTCCTTATATAGCAATACTCTATGCTTTGCACCTGATCCAGTCTTTTTATCCAGTAGCCCATTTTAACCCTTATTCTTTACCTCAACCACTAATCTCTAGTTTGGAACTTTGTCAAATACTTTTGAAAATCTGAGTATATTACATCCACTGAATTCCCCTTATCTCTTACAGCAGTAGTATCTTCAAAGAACTCCAACAGTCTAGATAAGCATAACAGTTCCCTGCCAGAGTCCTTGCTAGTTATCCTTAATCAAACTGTGCTTCTCCAGGTGTTCTCCCTACTGCAAAAACCTGTGTGAAATAGTTTAAATAATTTTCTTCATGAAGTACTATCTACAGTTTTCTGCTAAGCCATTTCTGAATACTTCAAATTTAAATCCACAGTTTTCCTTGGCTCCAGCTAATTCTGTTTTCCTTCTGTTATAAATGCTGCAACAATATTTTTGCTTACATTTTAAATATTATCATGAATAGATGATTACTCTTTGATTTCTTTTTGGTCTAAGAAGATCTGTTACTGTGAGCTGTATTTGTCGCTTAGACACTTGCAAAGTAGTTCTGTTGTCTGTTAAGCTGATTGGTTGCTGCTTTAAAAATTTAAAAATTAATCCATTATAATAATGTTGCAATTTTAGTCAAAATTTGAATTAATTTTTGTGCAGTTTTGGACCACTCCTAAATTCACAGAAAATTATGCCAGGAGTGTTCTTTGAAAAACATTAGCAATTTGTGTGAGGGATAACTCTTCTTATTATTCATGAACAAATGATTATTCAGATCAAGACACCAGTTACTATGTTCTTTAGCTTTTGCTTCTTGCTGTGTATACTGTTCTGACAACTCTAATAACCATGTGTAAAAATTATACATGTATTTTACTTATTTTGAAATGACTTTTCTGTGGGCTGTTATGTAAATGTATGACTCTACTGGTAGATACATAAGTATGTGATAAGAAATATGACAATAAATATAAGTGGGGGGAGGGGGAGAATTAAACCTTCCCCCTCCTTTCCCCTCCCCTCCCTTTAGACTTAGAGAACTTATGGTACTGCTACATTTCAGTTGTCAAAATCTTTCTACAACTTCAGTCTGTAAAAGTCAGTTTTGTCTCCAATTGTTTTCATTGGTTGGGTCTCACATTTTTATTCTGTACCTTATTGAGGGATCAGTAAACACACTAAGCAGTGCTTCTATGTGACAGATCAGAAATACCTTACTGACTGTTTCTCAGCAGCACCTGTCAAGTCATTAGGAATGAATGGTTTAAGGGGTTCATTCCCTCCCCAGAGCAGTACCCCTGGAGTACAAGGGGATGGTTTGCCTATTCTATTGATGCACTGTTCCTTCATTGCTGACTGTGTTGGGGTGAGGTTGCCAATGCAATCTCACTGCAAAATCTTCTCACTGAACCATGCCAGAGTGGTCCTTCTGCAAAGTTGCCAGCCACAGTTCTGTAATAGACTGGCTCTAGATAAAGCTTAGACAATTAGATAATGAAAATGTCAAGTACTTAATCCTCCCTTCAATCCATATGTCTTTCCTTCCTTCTGTCTGCCCTTCCTTTCTTTGTTCTGTTTGGTTTCACTAAATGTTTTCCACCTAAGCAGTTGCCAGAGACTTTAGCAGACCAACCACTTGAGTCATTGCAGCTGAAGCAAGGATATGGTGGGCTTGTTTCTCAAAAATGTTGCTTTTAGCAAGCCTGCAACTCTGAAGCATTTACCTTACTGTCACAAGGGATGGAATCTCCTGTGCACAAAAGAGCCTCAAAAAGAAATTCTGCTTGAAAAAGAAAATTTCCTTGTCCTCCTGCCACCTTCATGTTCTAAATTGCTGTGACTCAATCTGGCTGTTCAATAGTTCTTTTTGCATCTGACATGCTTTATTGTTGCTCTTGATTGAGATAACACTAAGTGCCTCTGCTATCAGAAGAAGCCTGGAAATCAACAAGTGGGGTGCAATTTCTCTTGCTTAATAGTGATGCCTAAATTGCTGTTTGCTTTCAGCAGTGCTTAACTGCTGATTTTATAGTGGGAATATTTTTTTTTTTTATGATTCTATCTCATCACTCTCATAGCTAAAAAAATTTGCAGGTTATAATAATTTTTCTAACTTTGGAAACTGGCTCCTGTGAACTATTTGTACTTGCAGCTCTCTGACAAGCCTCTAAGAAGAGATTCAACAGAGATTTGCCCTGAAAATCATGACTATACTGGCTACAAAATAGATGATTTTAAGGGGAAGAAGAATCCTTATTTTGATGTGTTTCTAAGAATATGGCTACCATTCATTTAAATTGAATGACAACAAAATATTTTAAATATAATAATTAGAAAATTAAATTGAGTGTTTGAGGAATAAATCTCTAAAACAATGTATTCCATTTTCTTTTAATTTTCTTTATGTTTAAGACTGTAATTTTTAACATAAGGAAAACATTCATTTTTTTGTAGAGGAACATTGCCATCACTTGAGCATGTTATATATATATATATATATATAAGCATTGGTATTCTTTTCCCAATATATGTAAGCAAGGTCAGTTCATACATTTCTAGTACTTTGTAGATATCTTGTGGCTCAGGCTTGAGCACCGAGAGAATCAAACTGCAGTGTAATATTGATTCTGTGTGAGTGTATTCTGTCATGGAGAAATACACTTGGTAAAATGTGTTGTGTGTTCTCTGCTATGGTCTTTGGTGGTTATAACTAAAATTCTGTGCTGTAGCTTTAGTGAAGGTTTCTAAACAATCAGCTGTTAAAGTTTCTCTAAAGCATTAAGTTTTTAATGTTTACTGACAGAATTCAGGGTCAAGCACCTTCTGTTAAAGAGTATCTGTATCTGAAATAGGTCCATATTTTGTAAGTATAAATCCTTTATAATAATTATCAAGTTGAAAGTTACTTTTAATTTTTTTGTGAATTAAAGTGAAAGTTGAGTCTAGTAAAGCTTTGACTTACATTACAAGTTCAGGATATTTTCCAAAAATAAAGGTATCGGCCTTTATTTATAACATAAAATATGTAATTATTTAAATCACATTTCAAGGCTGAAGATTATTTTGGAAGAATTTTTTCTTTTGTGTCAGTCTCAAACAGCTGAGTGGGACAGGAGTACATGGCAGAGAAGTATCTCTGTCTAAATACATGTCTTTAGAATCCTCATAGCACACACAAACACACTGTTAAGACTCCTTCTCCTTCTTCCAGCTGGTAAGCATTTTACTTATCATTTTGAAAGCATTTGCTCTGAAAAGAAAAATGAGGATAGGATGACCTCCAAAAAAGGGGGATTCTTCAGTACATTCACTTTCATAAAATAACATTTTTTTTTAAGCTATTACTTAAATAGTCTGCATCATGCTGAGAATGCATATTCCTTGAAATTTATAAAACAGAAAATGCTTATATGACTTAAAAAAGATTACCCTTACAACACAAGATATGCTTTCTGAAAAGATTAAGTTTATAATTTAATCCATACAGCAGAACATAATTTTATTATCTTCTTCTCATGATACATGTACACTTGTCCATTTTTTTACATTATCCTTCATGTTACCCTTCCTGTAGCAGAACTCTTTCCTGTCTTTGTACTGGATCACAAATGAAAATTCCTCCTTCAACCCCCATCAGCATTTTACTTTCAGTGTGAGTATTTCAGCTTGGATTTGCTGATCCAGTTCACTCTGGGGCCCTACAGATAGGTGTATTTACAAAAGCAAGCGAGCAGCACAGATGTGGAAACAAGCATAAGGCAGAGAGAGGAGAATAACTGCTTAAACTTGTACTGCTGCAGAGAGAAACAGGTATGGACACACAGCCTCACTTAAACATTTATGAGGAGTGGTGTGGATATACAGTGCACATATCTCGGATCAGTGCAATTTTACTTTCTTTCTTTCATAAAGTACTTGTCATCAATCTTCTGCAAGAAGTAAGTGAAAACAGAAGCTGTCATCCATGCCCTGGCATCTTCCTTACGCCCTACAGGCAGCAAAGATCAGCTCAGTTTTCTTAAACACCAGGCCTTTCTACTTTGCTTTTTGATAGCCACAAGTTTTGCTTTGTCTGTCATGCTGTCCATCATAAAGATGTGTTAGATTTTTTTCCTTCCTTCATTTTAAAGATCCAAAGGATGATGGAGAGTTTTTCTCTGACAAAATGCCCGTCTCTCATTCCAGCTGTGTGTAGTACCTGCTAGGCATAGCGAAACAACTGTAGCAGATAGCAGGCAAGAAAACTACATTCAGGACATAAAGATCTGATTTAACATATTATACAAAGCAAAATGCAATAGAGCTGCAGAGGAAAATGTCAGTGAAACATATGGCTTGACTTTGCATTCTTTCTGAAAATAAAAGTTTTGCCTCAAGAATTGCAGACTCAGGCTTTCAATCTTCATTGTCTGAGATGATTGCATGATATTAGGCATTGTGTTCTTCAGCTCTTCAGCATCTGGATGTAATGAGATGCTTTAAGGAGAGTGTCATTCTTGATGTTCTGCCATAGCTCTAAATTGCTTATTGTCTACCAGTTTGCATTACAGATGTGGTTTTTGCCTAAAGTAGCATTAAAACAAAATATATATTCCTTTTTTGTTAGAAAATCCACCATTAGTATGTGTGGCTCGTGCTCAAAAATATGAAATGAGTATATAACAATCTTCATGGGTAATTGAGAAAATAATGAAGTTTTTCTCATGTTTGCCAGACAAACACAAAAGGAGAGATTTTACAAAAGGGCTCTTATTCCTGTTTCAAATTCTACCAGCCCCAAAAGAATCAAGACCTGATAAATCATAACAGCTATTTTTAGTCTCTTGTGTAACAACCTACTTTGTAGCTTTTAGAAACTTCTAACTCATACATTGCCTTGGTGCAATGCACTACTTTTTTTGGAGCTGTTAAGATTGAACTGGTATTCACCTTTAAAAAATATAGCAGATTTCCTGGTTAGTGGTAGATTTCTTTAAATACTTTTCCAGTTTTCTAGAGACTTTAGTATAAACAAACAAAATGTTAATTTTGAGAAGTTATCTTGGTTCCGGCCGGGAGAGGGTTAATTTTTCCTGTAGCCAGGAGGGAGCATGGCCAGGAGCCGGGCAAAGGGAGTCTCTTTTGGGGAGAAGGGGTTCCTTCAGGTGGAGTGAGCATGGCAGAGGGAGTGGTGGTGATGCCGGTTCCAAGCAACCATGTGTGAATTGTTTGCTTGTTACTGATAATGTAGCTGTTACTGTTAATCTTTTTTGTCTCATTGCTGTTTCCAGTAATTTGGTCTTAGTTCAGCCTTTAAGTGGTCTAAAAGTTTTTTGCCTCCAATTCTCCTCTTCAGCCACCCACATGGGGAGAGAGAGGAGAAGGGTGAATGAGCAGTTCATGATTTCAGTGGGAAGGCTGAATTGGGGAATACCATTCCTAAATCATGAAAGAGTAATTTGGTGCCTCATCTGGGACTTGAAGGATTGAGATAACGGCAGATCTGACCAGAGCAGGTTGGAAACAAATTTGTTCTAAGTATATCTTGTATTAAGAACCACTGGACACATGTTGCTTGGTCTATTCTAACCCTATATATATTTTCAGATATTCCTGTATGTGCCCATCCCATTGCTCTTTTTCAGAGCAGGGAGAGGGATCAGGATTTCTTTGTTGCTGTAGTGTGTTATATCAGTTCAGGATGTGACAACATCAAGGGCAATGAAGGTCATTTGGGATGTGTTTTCAGTGCTGCTCTCCTGCCCTTACTTCAGGCACTACCTCTGGGAGTCCATTGATAATTGTACCTGGCCAGTGGGAAGAACGGGGCAGGGTGACTTCCCCCAGCTTTCCCTCCCCACCCTGCTTTTCCTCCTTCAGGCTGTTGAAACAGCTTCTGAGACTCTTGAATTCCCTTTGGATGTTAAGGAGAGCATGTTCTTGTTGCTAAATCTGCCAGGCTTTCTCAGTGTTTGGAGTCAAGACAGACTTCTAGGGAGGTTTTTCAGAGATCTCCCCCAAGGGCAGATAGTCATAAGCAGCATAGAAGGTGGGAGAAAATGGGTCAGCTTTTGAAGGATTATTTTGCTCCAGTGGTTTGTAAACCCACCCCTGAAAAGCTATAGGACCCTGATTAAGTAGCAGAATATTTGGAAGAAAAATTCTGTGGCAGTTCCAGAGAGGCAGGAAGTTATGCAATGTTCTGACTACTATTTATTGGACACTGCTCATTACTAGAGAGCACCCTCAGGGGGAATGGGGGGAAAGCACCATGGCCTATCAAACTGTAGCTGAACTGGAGGAACAACTTGTGATGGTTGGTAGCAGTCACCCCTATACAGAAAAAGCAATCCAAAACCAAATCAGTTCGCTCAGTGAGGGATGATGAGGAAGGAGGAGCCTCACAAAAGGAGCAAGAGGCAGGGCCAGAGATAATCACTCAATCCCTATCCCTTGGTGAGCTGCAAGATATGCAAAAGGATTTCAGCCACTGGTCAGGTGAGATCTGGCTGCAGCGATGCTGGGGTATCACAGCCCATGATTTAAAAGCAGATGGTAGTGAAGCCAAGCAACTGGGATACCTGTCCTGGAATTTGGGTGTTGACAAGGGGATTGAAAAGGGGACTGAAACCCTCGGACTCTGGAGGCCACTCCTGTCAATCATGAGGGAAAGATATTCTCTCAAGAATGACTGGTAGTGCCCAAGCAGGTGGAACTCCATGCAGAGAGGTATCCAGTGACTGTGAGCATTAGCTATGCTGGAGGTAAACTGTAGGGATTCAAATAATGAGCAGTCACCTGTAGACCCAGATGAGGCCCAGTGTACACAATCCCTGGGGCAGAAGTTTGTATGGAGTGCACCCTTGTCATATGCCAACTCACTGGCATTGCTGTCAATGAAAGAAGAGCAGACCTGACTCTGGCAATATGAAGATTATCTTTTTTACACCCTTAGGATATCCTCTAAATCCTAACTGTGCCCTCCTGGCTACTGCAAAAATTAACCCTGTTTGGCCAGAACCAAGACAGAAGTGAAGACTAAGATCCTGGGTTTGGACTACTATGAATGCCATACTAAATGCAGAGTAGAGAAGAAACACAGCTGTTGATTTGGATCAAAGTGAAAATCCATATTTTGCAGCATTCTGTTTCTGTAAATGTGCAGAATAAGGTGCTGCAGATGTAAGAAAGCTTTCAGTAGATGAGTTTTGAATTTCTGTTCATACAGCAAGATAGAGTGTCAAAACAGTGAACAAAATGTTCAGTTGGAGTGTTTTGCTTTATTTCCAAACAAATAAGTACTTATTTTAATTTCTTTTGTCTGGTCTTCCAGACAAAAAGTACATTGGCATTTTCACTGAGCTATGTGTAACCCTTATAAAAAAAATGTTTCTGAAATGCTTCTGAAAGCTCTGAGGCTGGGATACCTAATTTCCATTGAGAGGGAAGAATATTATCAAATAATTTAAGATTCTGATCTGCAATGGCTATACTTATGCTGGAAAATTTTAGTGGCAAATACACAGGTTAGTTCAATTGTGTTGAACTTGGATAGCACAGGACAACAACCTACATGCATCCTGGGCATGTCTGAATATTTGTGACTATTTTCTCTTTTTCAAATTCAGGATGATGTCCAGAAATTGTCTGAAAGACTCATACTTGGTTGAGATTAAAACTGCATTAATTCTAACAATTTTACAAACTAGATTCTTTTGCTCCACTGCCTGGAACTGGTCCTCTGTGGCACTGCTTGTTTTACAAGCACCTGTATCACGGAATCACAGAATGGTTTGGATTGGAAGGGACCTTTAAAACTCATTTAGTTCCACCTCCCCTTCCATGAACAGGAACACCTTCCGCTGGATGAGTTACTCAAAGCCTCATGCATCCTGATCTTGAGCACATCCATGGATCAGGAGTCCACAACTTCTCCAGGAAACATGTTCCAGTGCCTCAACACACTTGTAGTAAAGAATTTCTTCCTAATATCTAAACTAAACCTCTCTCAGTTTAAATTCATTCCCTCTTGTCCTGTCATTATGTACTCTTGTAAAAAGTCCTTATCCATCTTTCTTGTAGGCCCTCTTTAAGTACTTGAAGGCTTCTCTAAGGTCTTCTCACGGCCTTCTCCTCTACAGGCACCTGAACTCCTACTCTCACCTCAAGGAGACGTGCTCTGGCCCTCTGGTAATCTTCATGGCCCTCCTCTGTACTTGGTTCATAAGGCCCATGTCCTTCATATTTTGAGGGCCCCAGAGCTGAACACAATACCCCAGGTGGGATCTCCCAGGAGCAGAGTGGAGGGGAAGAATTTTGTCCCTTGACCGGCAGTCCATGCCTCTTTTGATGCAGCCCAGGGTGCGATTGGCTTTCTGACCTGAGAGCACAAATTGTCCATCATATTCAGTTTTTCATCCACCAGCACCCCTCAGCTGTTCTCTGCAGACCTGCTCTCTATAACATAAAATGTCTTAGATTGCAAGCCTAGCCAACAAGTGGCCAAAGAGTGGTTTCATGAGGGTATCTTTTAGGAGGTGGCATTTTCAAAATGTATTTGATATTTGCCTTGCAATTTCAAATAGAAGTTTGATCAAAATATGTTGCACTCTGTATAGTACTAAAACCAGAACCTACATTGACAACATTTTAAAATCTTAAAACCATTACTAAAAATGAAATATAACAACTACTTTGATGAAGTCATTCTTCAAACTTATGCTAAAATTTTTTTGTCTAAACTTCTCAGAATACATACAAATAATCTTTAAAAGAATTGCAAAAACAATTTTGTTGCTCCTGTCTGAAATTATACATATAAATGAATGGTTGTATTATTTTTCTTAATTCAAGGCCCAGTCATTATCCAAGGTAAATTTCACTTGCTCTCTTCTTACTCCATCCTAGCTGTTCTAGTTATCACAATTTTTTTCTGGAAAAATTGTTTCACATTTGCCTACAAAATAACTCCCTTAAAATGTCAACAGACAACAATAATTGATTGAAAATACAGGTTCAGTGTGTATCTTTCTCTTTTATAACACCTACACACTATGAAATTGTTTAACAACTAAACCTCAAAATGATGCTTTTATAGCCTAGACTGAGTCTACATCTGTAAAATCCAATTTTGCTGAAAAATACAATTTTTCTTTGTAGCATTGGCCTCATACTTTCCTGAGGTTCATTTGATAAAGACCCTTAGCATTCCTTCTCAGCAGTATGCTACCTCCACTGATCAGAAGTAGTAACATACTGAAAATTAAAGATGTGTCTTATCTGAAAATCAATTCCATTTATATAAAAAGAGCATATAGCTACTCTAGTAATAAAATTTATTTTGTGGTCTGTGTAAAATTTTTGTTTTAGGTTCAGAATATATACCCTCAGACTTACAGTTTGAATGTATTTTATAAGGTGATTTAGTCTTCCTTTTTTTTTTTTTTTTTCCTTAATTTTTTTTTTTTTTTTTTTTTTTTTTTCTTTATTTTTTTTTTTTTTTTTTTTTTTTCAACTTATTTTTTCTTGGTTCTTCTTGGAAAGAAGGAAAAGAGTGGATATGTGATGAGAGGTGAAGCAGAAAAATCAATTCTGTGGGACAGGCATAAAAAAGCTCTTCATTCCATCAAATCCATGGGACAAAGAATAGGAAAATTGTACCCTTTTAAAGCCTTCAAGATGCCAGTTCTTCTAGGTTGTTGATATTTCTAGCAAATATCTTGGAGAAATCCATAAGAGAAATACCTGATTCTTTCTAAAGGTCTTCTCTAATTCCTGTTAGAATGTTAATAGTTCACAGGAAACAACATTGAGTGACATCACTAACATCTCTTCAGAAATAATTGAACATTTAACTCTGAAAAATGTGATGGTCAAAGGTATATGCTTTCAATGAGAAAATGTCTGGAAAAGATTCCAGCCTATATCCAGAGAGAAGTCAGTTTTTTTCCAGAGATACGAACACATATGTAGTGAGTTGACCTTGCTTACCTTCCAGGTGCCTACACAGCTGCTGCTCTATCACTCCACCTCCTCATCAGGGGTAAAAGATTGCGTTAAAGGATCATGGGTTGGGACAGGGAAATCACTTACTAATTACTTTCCAATTACTAACAAGAGTAAAACAGACTCAACTTGGGGAAATTAGAACTTTTGCAAAATCATTAAATTACTAGATGATATAAATACAGATTTATTACTCACACAATGTCTTTATACTGGAACTAGCTCAAGGAAGTACAAGATTGGCTTGAAATGTTTTTTTAAAGGTATGGATTTTAGGCAGCAAGTGGTATTTTGTTGCCACAGGTAATTATAGAGACAAACAATACCAACAGATAAAAAAATGGATTACACGAAGAATTATAAAAATAAGGCTTAGAAAACTATGTGCCTTCTAAGGCCCTTAGTCCAATGGCTGGTGGTCTGAGGGTCCAGTTTCAGGGCCTCTGTAGATGGTCAGGTTTGTGTAGCTTTCATGAATGGCATCTCCTGTAGTCACTCCTCTAGGCAGACCCCACCACCTGTCTGATGCTGTTAGGGCATTTCTAATGCTTGTATGTCTGTCATCGAACATTCAATCACTTTTTCTAATACAGAAAGACCATGTAAATTCCCTTTTCCTCAACCCAACCACACATATATCTTTCTCCTTACAAATATTTGTGAACAAATTGTCTTGTAAATTTCAGGAATATTTCAGAGAACTAGCTACATCAAGGTTTTTTTCTGGGTTTTATTTTGGGTGTTTTGTTGATTTTTTTATTGTGATTTTTTTTGTTGGTGGCGTTCAGAAATTCAAGCTATTGCACATCTTTGGTTTAGTTTGCTCTATTGTTTTATTTCTGGTTCATCTTTTAGGACATAATTTCTGTTCTGACAATGGCATAGAAACTATGGGATGCTCTACAAACATCTGAACTGAATTGATATGTGACTGAGATTCCTGGGGTTTGTATAGATCTAGAACCATAGCTTCTAAATACAGGAAAATGCCTTTTCACAATGACAGTTAATGTTGATGAATGGTTAGAAAATGGCTCGGATGATGCACGTGATAATGTTACTTTACAGTAATTTACAATGGCACAATAGTCGCATTAACAAGTGATTCACATGAGCTGGAGGCTTTTTGTTGTATTTACAACACAATAAACCCCTACTTCTCTTCAAATAATGATGTCCATTGCAAATCATTGTGCTAGTGTTTATATTTTAAGTTTCTCCTTTATTAATTTCTCTTTCCATGCTCACCCTTTTACATCTTGTCTAGCACAATGAAATTATTGTTGCTGACAGTGACTTAACCACAGCTGCAGTCAACCTGCTGCTGCAATGATTGCAAATGTGGACAAGGACTATAGCCAGTGATTTTTTTAGTTTTATTTTTTTTTGAGGAAGTCTTGGGCAATGGCATAATCTCTGATCTTTTCCCTGTTCTATAATTGTAATTAATGGTTAACTGCTTCTGAATGGCTAACTTTATCTGAAACTCAGTCTTCTGCAGAATAGGATAAAATATATAAAGTTGATGAGAAAGAATGTTTGTAGCTTGTACACAACTTGAGTAACAAGTATCTTTTGTTTCCTCAATTTTTTCCTCCAAGTGATTGCTGGGAGCTATAATATGTCCTAAAAATGAGAGACCCGTAATTAGCTGATGTTCCATTTGGAAGATGTTGATTCATTACAGAATAGGGATGTTTACTCCACCCTTAATTCTATGAAGAAATCAAAGGAATCCTAAAGAATATGTAAAGGAAAAAAAGACAAATTTATTTAAAAAATATTTCAGAGCTGTAATACTAGGAGAATAAAAGATTGTGATTCTTGAATAATAATGATGTGAATTGCTTAAAGGATGTGGCTCTTTATCTGTAACAAGCAGTTTGTTTAACAATTGGTGTGCAATTTATTGCCAAAACAATATCTCAGCTGTACTCTTTCTGTGTTCAGTTTCTCATTATGCCATTAGATTTTTCTTGACCTTACATAACTCATGTTGAGTCATATGCTCACCTGACCATTGAATTACATGACCTCTGATCGATCAGTAAAAAATCAGTTACATCTTGCAGTTGTTACTTGCAGTGCTTTTTGTTTGTTAAACAGAATTAATGCCCTATATTACTCCATAACTATATCTCAACCAGAGAAATCAGACAAAAAGTAATGTTTTATTATTAGAAGCCTGAATCTTTAAATTCCTCAGGACATGTCTTATCTGAATGTATCATATTAGGTCTCTTTTGCAGGAACATCTTTCCACAGTTTTAAAATAATCGAATGAGCCTTTGTTGGAGACACAGGGTGTAGGAAAAAAATAAGATTGAAAGTTGTATGGTCATAAAGCTAAAATAAGAGTTTGATCCAGACATTTCAGTTTGATTTTCTTCCAATAGGAAAAGGAGTGTATCGGAGTGTGTTTGGGTTTAGTGCAATAAAGAGAAAAAAAAAGGAAAGTAGGAAAAGAAACATTTATCTTCAGGACAGATGCTTTAGCTGATAAGAGCTACTACTGTTTCCCTCTGAGTACAAAATGTTACAAATATCTTCTCTTCACCCATAACTTAAGCTTATAACTTGAATTCATACTTGAGTACAGCAGAATGCAGAGCTTTGGGCTGGGATGTGATTTGACCCATTATGGTCACTGCCATCATGGTGGAGAATGACAATATTCAAGGATCAAGGAAAATGTTTTAATATTTGCTATGATCCTCTGTGAAGTTGTACTGTGCTGTAATTGTAATCACCAGGACAAGAACAAACAACTATGAAAACTGCCATATATGTGGGAACTAAATTACAGTAAGGCAGAGAATATTGTGGCCCTACCTCAAGATCAGAATTTATCAGTGGATTCTTGACAACATTTTTTTGTCAGCCTCAAACCTCTAGGGCATACTTTTGTGCCCCCTGCTTTTCAGCACCCCTTTCTAGAGCCCTCATCCCTTGTATTTCTCCTCTCCCGTGTCCCTAAAAACCAAATTTTTCTTATATACATATCTCTTTTTTCTTCACATGACCCAACTCAGAGATACCAGCATCATTTATTTGGCCTTTACATCTTGCAACTTGCTATTTTCTTTACTGTTTCCCTATCTACCACTGCATTCAGCTATACAAGCTCTTATTCTTGTAAAAAACACAGACACAGGCTGCAATCATTAGAAAATAATCCTCTACATGAAATTTTTAAAAAAGCAATGATGATGGAAAACCAACAATAATAGTCAGACTGTTTCTTAGAACAAATATTCATGGGCTTTACATTAGTATGTACAATTGTGGTACTAAAATCTTGTTAACAAATTATTTGCATTAAAATCTTAAGCCTGCTGTGCCTAGATAAAAATACATGTTGTTTAACACTTAATGCTTCCGTTACTGTTTCTTGCTCATTAACATCTATGTATTTTCCCTTCTTTTTCTTTTTGTTTTTCTGAAGAAACTTAAAAGAAGATGAGTATTTTATCAATGAGTGAAAGTAGGACTAATTCAGGGATTTGGCCAGTGCTATAGCTGCATTCACTGAATCATGGTAATTCAGCAATAGCTACAATTTTTCCATGACAACTGCTCAAGTACAAACCTGTCATTAGGAAATCTGCATGTACATAGAGTAAATATACTCAGGAATTTACTAAAGTGCTGTGTGTTTTCTTTAATATAAGATGATAAAAAAATACAAGAAATTGAAAAATATTTCTTGTTGTTATTTCCTATAACGTGCAAAATCAAAATAAAAGGCTGAGAAAACTGATGTGTTCCACCAAGAAAATATTGAAAGATATACACCTCCCTTTCTCAGTAGTTTTAGACAAGCATTGTTTTATTTGCTGCAAATAGAATCTCAAACCTTCACATCTTTTACCCCAAACAAGCAAAGGAGAAAAATACCAGATCTGAATTTCTATTTATTTTTCCCATACCAAATGCTTTGATGGGGTTCCTTATGTTTAAGAGTCCATGCTCTAGAGACTGGCAATATTTTTAAATACCTTTGAGGTCCTTGAGCAAATGACTGTACATATGTCAAGTAAATCTTCCCAAGTTTCTGCAGCATATAACATCTGACTTTTAGAAACCTGAGAAACATATGCTGTTTCTAATTACAGAAAGATGTCTGTAACATTCACAGTAACCTTGTGAATCAGGGGCATCTCCTCCTTAGGCATGAAAGGCTTTTGAGTTATGGGCTCTGGTCTTGCATCAGACTAGACTGTTATCTGTGTCTGGGTAGCTCTTCATCCCTTCTCCACCTGGGATTACTATCCCTGTATCAGTAAAAATGTGGAATATCACGTGTTCAGGCTTTAGCTGGAGCAGTTCTGAGCTGGGAGTATTACACTCAGTTGTCATTACTTACAGTTTAATACACTTGGCTGTGAAAGGTGCAGCTCAGGACCCTCCTTACAACACATATTGGTTTTAACTGCCTCAATTGAGGTAGCTGCAAGCTCCCACTGTGGCTAGAAACATCCTCTTCTGTGAGAACAGACTCGACAAGCCTGTCAAAACACCAAAGAGAACTATGAAACTGCAGGAATACAGCTGCTGGGATTTGGCAGCAGAGATAAAATTCTGGCTGGGTAAGAAGATAAAAGACACACTTTAAAAAATTGGGAATTAATGAAATCTACTAGGGATATGATGTATCCACTTGCCCCATAGTGATTTTCATGCAATGCTACCTAAGGATGCTTTACTTTTACATGCATTTGAGCACTGCTGTAAGATATTATCTCGAGATTCTGTAAATCTGAGTCAATCATTTGGATGCTGTAGCATGTCACATGCCAAACCATGGCAAACTACATATGAAACTGTCAATCAGACCATCCAATTCACAGTGACACAAGATACCTTCATATGGGCATTTCATGTGCCAGCTGAGTAGAAATGACAATAGTTTGGTTTGTGCTAGATCTGATCCTGGAAAGTATGAGGTAGGAAAGAGTTAGCATTGCTACTATTTTGGAAGTAAAGTTAATTTCAAGCACAGTTTTAGCAATTTGTCTTCTGTCATCTATATTTGAAGTGCCTGTGTAGAAATTCCCTCAGAGATTTTAAATGCAAAGGTGTAATATTCCTGTGTTTCCATGATAGAGAGAAAGCCCAATCAAACATACAGTTTGCCTTAGATCTATGCACTGTAAAAGTGGCAAAAGTAATTTAGGGCTCAACAGTAAAAGAAGCAGACGGATGAGAGACACAAGGCTGAATTTATTGTATCTATTTATTTTCCAAGAAAAAGGGGAAACAGTTCCACCTCTAAAAGTGAACCCAGATCAGTCAGAGAAGGTAGCTGCCTTAGTGTCTCTACAGTGCATTTTTGACTTTCTGTTGTGGTGCTCATGAAACTGATATGCCACAATCATTTGTTGATGTAGCTTAAAAGTCTATCAGAGATAAAAAATTTCCACATATTATCTTGGTTTTCTTGCATGACAGCTATGAGAGGTGTTAGTAGACACTGCACACAGTCCTTTACTGCTCCCTGGAAAGTGAGGATGTGTCAGCAATTGCAATAACCTCTGTGGAGAGTGGATCTTTTAGAAGATTATTTTACTAGACCTGAAGAATTATGTTTTGGGGCTGGGTATTTGCAGCATTTGACTCCAAACTTTGCTTGGATCAGCTCTTGTATCAAAACTTAAACCCATTCCAGTTCTCTAGAAAAGTACAAAATGCACAGTGCTCTTAATTCCCTTAAGGAACTTATTTAAATTTTGACTTAACAGGATTTTTTAAGCTTCATGACGTTCTTGAGGTCTTTCTTCTTGCACAAGCATTTAACTTAAACTTTTGTGGTACTTCAATATGGATCTTCAAGGGGTGATTCAAGTTTGTTGTTAGGGGATGCTTGGCTGTATTTTCTTAGCTCACTGAATTTCTTTTTCTGTTTTTTTTTTGTTTTTTTTTTTTTCTTGTATTTCTGTGGAAAAAGGGGGTTTATTTCTACATAATAGACTTACTTTCTGGTTAGCAGAGTGAGAATGTGAGATTGGGTCCTTAGCTGGTGCAAACTACTGGGTTGTGTGCTCTTTGTTGCCATAAGTAAAAATGTGTAACAGATTGTTTTATTCACAGTTTTAAGATAGTGAGATTTTGACCAATGGAATTTAAGTAAATCTGACTCAGAAAAATGAACTCATTTTTGGGCTCATTTTTATTCAAGAGAGAAAACAAAATCTCTCAAAGCCACTTTTCATCACTTTGTCTTCTTTAACATGTCCAGTTTTTCTGCCTCCAGAAACTCAAGTAGATTTTAGACAATTGTGTCTTGATTCTGAAGTTTTTGACATCTGTTTTTAAATTAAGCTTTGCCTATTTTTAAAGATATTATGTTTCAAGAGGGGTTTGCTACAGCAAAAACAGCTGGTCTTCAGTTCTCCTTGTGACTTTATATTTACCATCTCTTCTTGTACCACATCATCCTATAGCTCAATGAAGGGTGTTTCAGAGTGGATACTCAGTAGCATTAAACAAAAGGTAACTGGGGAAAGGGGTGGTGAAGATGGAGTGGTTTAGTGAAAAAGAAAGAGATGAGGAATAGGACAGAAGGAGAGCTTGCCTTGAAACATCTATTTTTACCAATTCAAATGTGACAGAGACTTTTTTGTGAGATTCGTGCCTTGCTCCTTTCTACAAAACTATCACCATGCAAGAATGTTGGGTTCTCTGTCTCTCCTAATCATTTTCATTTTGCTATCACATGTAGGTTGAATAGCAGATACATGTGAAGTTTGCAAGTTAGGGCTTTTTGGGTGGCTAGATCTACAAATTCCCAGAGGGTAATTTTAAAGGAAATACATTCAGCAGCATTTTCTTACTCCCTTCAGTCAAATGAATGCAGTTCTATGGTGGTTGTTCTTGACAGTGTCAAATTTCAATTTGTCTATTTCAAATACCATAAATTAGTGTGAATTTTTGAAGCTATTGACACTTTTGAAATAAAAAGCTAGCATATTTTGTGCATTTTAGACTATACTAGCTTGATTTAAGTTAGTATTTTTTGGGAACTGCTGTCACAAAATACAGATTTGCTATTTGTGTAATCTCTTAATGAAACAAAAATAATTTTAGAATTATTTATAAGAACATGTTTTTTCAAAGTTATTGCTTGAACTGTAGATCTGTGTTTTCACTTAAGTCTGCACTAGAAGTGTAAAGAAGAGCATGGATGGACAGGAATTTTTATTTTATTTGCTTCATAACAAGAAAATACTTAGTATTAAAAAAATGTAGGTAGCTTTGGAAAAGTCAGTTTGGAAATCTAATGGAAAAAATTATCATTTGTCATTAAGGAGAACTACTTCTGGTAAGAGAAATATCAAGGTTTTTTTTTCCTTCAAATGAGTCCAGGGTTATGACATACTAATTTGACTTTGGTCAGGCAGTGATGGGAAAACATACCACGCATAACTGATACATAAGCCAGAAGATTAAAATGTACTTGCATTTAAAAAAAAAAAAATTCTGTGATTTGGCATACTTAGTTTATACTTGTGAGGGTCTTGATTTAGTAGTGATGAAAATACAGTGTATCTTTCTTCAGAGGATCAGTGGAGGTGCCCAAATTAGAAGCACAACCTTTCATAAAGTTCAAGAAGTCATTGGGTCTTTTTACCAGTGAGTTTAAGTCCACACATCATTCTAATAACCATGTCTGAAGGCATTGTAGGAGTATAATCTCTCTAAATGCTTTTTAACCTGAGCTGTTTGATTAGGTGTCCTAAAACTTGCCCATGGAACATTATCACAGCAGTGTAAAGGCAAGGTAGGGAATCCATGCTAAGAAAATACCCAAATACTGCTGGGGAGGGAGGGAAGCCCTGGAACTCTAAATGAGACTTGCCAACTCAATTGCAAAAAGATTTATTTTTAGCTTTAGGGAGAGGTGCATATTTATTTTTTTTTCTTCTGTCAACTAGCAATGAGCAATGCAGAATACTGCATGCAGCTTTTGCATAAGCTAATCAAGAAATCCATCCTGTAGTCTCTCATTTAAATTGCATGAAAGCTGGAGTGAGAAAACGTTGGGGAAGAGGAGGCAGAAATGTTCAGTTGAAAATGAACCCAATTTATAAACAAGATAAATTAAATACTACAGCTGTATGCCCAAAAACAAAATAGTGAAATGGTTAAGGTATTTGTATAATCCTATTTTTTTCACTACAGGTATTCTGACAGCTAAGTGGGAAAAAAATTGATACTGTGATTGTGTGAATTGAAAAGAGGAACTCTTCCTTCTCCTCATGATACAGAATTATGTGGAAAATGGTTGTACTACCTGCTTTTTCAGTATCTTCTGTTGCCAAAGGTGTGAGGACTGGAAGGGGTGAGAACTGAGAAATTTCTGACTGAATCTGGGTTTGTTCTGCAAAAAGCTGCTTTGTGTATTTTGAACTTTACATTAAAAAAATTCCTTACCAGTAGGAGCATGTTGGTACTACAATAAATCAAGAATAGGTTGGAATATATAGTCACAGGCATTTGCTTCCCATGAAAAATTCCTCTCCATTTGAGCTGTATACAAATGCAGCTGTTATAGGTGCTGTGGTGGCACCAAAGGCCAGAGGGAAGAGCTATAATAGCTGCTTTTGCACAGAAAATGGTGTCCAGCACTGAGGTGTGGGTTGTCAGGATCCTGAGGGTACAGGTAATTTTTGCTGTCCTTACCAACCTTCCCTGGGCTCTACCCAGCATGCTCAGACCTGGGACATCCCTCCACCAGGCCTCCACCTTTAAGCCCCAGGGCCACCAGTCCCTGCCCCAGTGCTGCCACATCAGGGCCGGTCTTCATCTCCCCAAAGCCATGCCATGTCCTCAGGGCTGAGCCTGATATGCAGGGATGAGGCTACCAACACTGCCTTTTTAAAGCATAAATTGTTGTTGGACTACGTTCTACTGTGATAAACACTGGCAGTGTGCACAGTCAGTTGGACATTTCATCGAAAAAATTTCTTTGATTATTTTAGTTATATTTATATCCTTGACAGCAGAATATGTCAAAATATAGATTAATGTTTTCTGGCTTGCAGGAAGACAGTATTTAAATTTAAAACTAGGCACATTCAATTCTATAATATCGTAGTTTGCCCTACCCAAAACAAACAAACAAAAAAAAATTAAGATTATTTGAATTGTTGGATGAAAATCTCTTTCTTTTTAGAGATGTCACACCCTATCAGAATTTTAGCACTGTGATTTAATTCTGATCCTTGAGCCTGATCCATGAGACCGAGCTGCAAGCTGTTGAAGTATTGCCAATGGTGGTAACAAAATATTTGCACGTTTTTCTTTTTTGTACTGGTCAATAAATAATATTCCTTTTTTTTACACAGTTTTGAATAAATGTTTATACCTTTATGATAATAATATTTCTATTGGAATTGAAACCTGTCTTCTCTTGTCATTAATGAGCAATCCTAAGATAATTTTTCCTTAATTGACAAGTTTCTGCTAGTCGGGCTCAGTTTCCCACCATGCTCTGTATGTCTCTAGAATCATGGATAGGTGTTATATTGAATCTAAACATAAAGTTTTAAGAATAGTCACTGAGTGGATGCTCACAAATACAGATAAGATTGTAAAACAGGCAGATTAATAGATATGTGTTGCAGGACAGCAAGCAAACTCCCTTGAAAAATCTTCAGTCACTTATATATCAGATGGCATAAAAGGAGATAGTGCTTCCTAATAGCTAGAACAGACTTTCAAGGTCGAAGCTCTGCATAAGGAAATTAATTTTGTGTTACAGTTGCTGTATAAAGCAGCTGTGATGGGAATGAGTCACCTCAGTCCTACTAGGGCCCAATGTGAGGAGTTAAAGGGCAGCGGTTACGCTCGGTGTGATTCAGCAGAGAGAGTCAGAGGACTTCTGGCGAAAAAAGTAGGGCCTCTGCTGCTCTTCATTTCATCTTTTTTAAAAGTTACCATAAATTTAGTTACTGGAAAAATATCTCCCATTGCCCTAACCTTTTTCTTCTACTTCCTGCTCCCTTGCCCTCATTATTGACTGAACAACAATGGCTCTGCACAAGTGCATTCACTGGGAGTCGTTCATGCTTTGCCAACCTTGTTAGTATGCATATGAAAGTTAACTAGAAGTGTAGCATAGCCAGGAAGCACATAGCTGGCTTCAGCAGGAGCTGAAGGTAATTCAAATTATTAATTTTTTATTTGGAAGATATTTAGTTTACACACTTCAGTTCAATGAGAAAGAAAGAATGCATCAAGGGAAACTTTGGAGCAAATGGATTTAAGACTATAAAATTAATATTTAAACATGAGACTATGAGGAAAAACAATAGATACACACTATAGATATGCTTACCTCTCATTTTCTTTTAAGCATATCATGAAATGTTTTCTAACTGAATAAACAAAGGCTGTAAGGGAAGCTATATATTTCCACTGAAAATCAGTATATTTTATAATTTAGGATTAGTTAAGTAAATTAATAAGCCTCTCTCACTATTGCAACTTCAGAAAGAATGCATGAAGAAGCTTTTTGTAATTGCCTGTAACTCTCAGATCCAGAGACATCTATTTTTTTTCAGGTAAAAGAGGCATGTCCCCAAAAGGCTTATAATTTATATTTTTTTGTTAGTTACTTGAAGCTGAGTAAAATGAAGCTGGGGGTGTGAGGGATGGCAGGATTAATCGCACAACACAGCACCAGTGGCTGTTATCCATTGCTCTGTTTGAGCTAGTCCGACTGTCAGACTACAAAAGATCCAGAACCATTAGTATTATATCCATACTATGGTTAAATTAAGATAGGCTAAAACCAATGTGTTTGGTTTTTCTGCTGGTTTTATGGGAGGTTCCTTTGTGTGTGTCTGTTTTGGTTTTCTTTTTTAAGAAGTTCACCGACCATGGCGTAAATGCCACTAATTGTGTCAGCTGGTACTGCGTGAATTAATACTCATTAATACCCATGCTAGCTACGTGAACTTCTATGAAATGTGAGGGGAGGTTTTTCACACAGTTACCAGTCTGAGTAACTCTGAGTGCAGCTCGGGGGGTGCCTTTTTACAGGTGTGTTTGCAGGAGATCTGTAGGAATCTCCATGGCTGGAGAGAGAGGGCACTTGCTAAGGTTGCAAGGGAGTGGTGTTTTACTCTGGCATTTTGGTGATGAAAAGGTAAAGGTGGAAAAAAAGGGTAATATGGGAAGCAGGAGGGAAGGAAAGCCTGATCCTTGAACCTGATCCATGAGACCAAGCTACAACCTGTTAAAGTTTTGCCAATGCTGGCAACTGCTTGTTTCATCAAAGGGAGAATGTGTGTTCTGTCAAAGAGTACTTGTGATTTCCCTGAGCATCATAAATGCTGTATTTATATTTTTGCCTTTTAACAAAATAGTTGTCATTTACGTTGGAAAATTTGAATTTTTAAAGTATTTTGCTTTGCTTGACTTTTTTCACCTTCAGGAAAGTGATGCTCAAAGTTGTTTAGAAAAGGTATGAAGCAAGTTGATTGTCAAATACTGCTTTGAGTAATTCACCATTTACCTTGCAAATGTAAAATTTAACTTACAGCATGCTGATTTTTTTATAATTCATTTATGATCTATGACAGTCATCTCAAAAATAGCATTTGTGAGATGGTTACATTGGCGTCTTTCTTGTAGTAAACATTTGTAGAGCAATTGAGATTTAGTAGAACAGTGGTAATTCAAAATATTGAAACTGTTTACTGTGCAATATTACAAAAGAATCTTTTTAGTCTCAACAGAATGAAGTAAAAGCAAAGTTCTTATCAAACACATGTATTAGTTTTCTTAATTCCATTCTCTCCCCTGAAGGGATTAACAAAATAGAGTGTTCAGGAGTAGCTCCTTTCCTCCCTGTCTATTTATAAATTCTGGGTTTTCAGAAATACTGAAATGTGAGCTGTAGAACTGTAAAGATTTATTTCCAACCAGAAGTGTAGACAGTTCCACAAACACCAAGATCCATGCAATACAATTTTGAGCTTATTTTCTGGATACTTAATCAGTTATCTCTGCATACTTCTGCATGTAAAACGTCAGATATACTTTTGGACAGAAGCATTTATATCAAGCATATTATTCAACTGAAAGTTGTTTTTGACAAAAATATTAATAGATTAACACTTTCCATAAAGCTTGCTAATTCTGTAGAAGTTATTAAGAAATGTCTCTTTTTGCCTTTAAACAAAAGATAGAAAGAGAGTATTTCATATAATGAAGTGGCACTTACAAGAAATGGTTTCTGTGTTGCTACCTGAACTGTATTTTCTATGATGCACACATCCCTGGTCTCCTGTGATACACAACCTCTCTTAGTAGAAGATATCTTAATTAGCAGCAAGATGAATTACTTGAAATTTCGATGATGAGAGGAAAATAAGCTGAGGACTGCTGAAATTCTGAAGCAATTTTTCCAGATTGGAATATTTCTGATGGTAATTTCAATTCAATCAGAAAAAAAAAAAAAAAAAGAAGAAATTTTGTTTAGGATCCATGCAGTTCAATAATGTTGTTATAAATATGTTCTGCAATCACATCAATGCATTCCAGCCTGTCACACAAATAAACAAACTATGGAGGAGAAGAATGTTCTCTACTTTGTGGGTATTTCTCTATGGAAAATCTTGTGATGTATAAGATATGTGGTGGCTTGTCAGGGAAAATCCCTTCCTCAGATTGGCAGGTGGAAAGCTGAAGAGCTATGCATTTGTTTGCAATAGCGGACAATAACAAGGACAGTTAAACTCAAAATCAAATCCTAATGAACCTGACAGAAAAGAACAGAAGGATTAATTATTTTGCTCTGCCTAATACACCTTTGAGACTTACTGTAAAACTTAATTAATTGTTCATGAGGCACTTTGACATCATCCTATGAAATAGGTTTGAGATGTATTGGTGGTAGTTTTTTCTCATAAAAGATACATTATAGTCTACTACTATATAATCTTTCTCAGTGAAATAAAGTAATAGTAAATTTGATTTTTATAATGGTTCTGTTAAATTGCAATTACTTTTTCTAATTACATATGTTTAGTACATAAGCAAGGAGTTGTTTCGTAATTAATTGCCATTACTATTTCCACAGATTAAAAAATACTGGTATAGTAGTCATATGCTGAAGGAGAATACATGCTAAAAGTTGAGTGAAACACTTATCAGTCAATACACAAGAATTATCAGCAGAGAGTGAAAACTGTTTTCTCAAGCATTTATATATCAACTTATAAACATCCTTTGACTTTACAACTCAGGAAGTTAAAGTAGCAAAGTGTGTCTTCTTATAGGCATAAAGATTCTTTTAAATGGATGCACTCTAAAACACTTTAGCACAAGCTTAACTATTCAGTCAGCAGAAATACTGATATTTAGAAATGTAAGCATGATTATGTGCAAACTTCTATGGAAATAATGGTGCAATGCAGCAGCACTCACTGGGAATGAGAATGCCAGGGAGTTGGGTCTGGGAGTTGTGATGTAATGCTCTAATATTTCTCTGGGTTCTAGCATTATTGGACTTGGTGGTAAACAACTTAGAGATGGTTTAAGATCATAGAGTTTTTCTAGGCAGGATATTTTGGGTTTGTGCATTGGTGGTTTATTTCTAACATGCAGGTCTTCGTATATGTAGAAATGCAATGTTCGTAGCTCTTCCACTTCCAAACTTCTCTGTAAAACTTGTTTCCTACCACTTTGTCTTCATACTGTTCACATTTTGCATCCATCTCCTGTCTCTTTTGCTCACCTCATACATGATCTAAATGAGAATCTAGGATATCTCCATAGTGAAAATGATAGATACCCTCAGAGCTCAATTCATCCAATCTGCCTAAAATATTGGTGTAAAATGGGATGAACCCTAGTTTTGACACACAAAAATCAGTGAAGATCCATCTCTTTGTGAAATGTTTTCCTTTTGTGAAATATTTTCACAATTGAACAGTATTTATTACTGTACAATATTAAGAGTAGCTACTGCATGATTTTATAAGTGGAAGTAAAAGGAATCTTTCACTACATAATCAAAATAAACAAGGGCTATATATAGAATTCAATACCAGCACACAGTTTTAAATTCTAAGACTAAAACTGGGAAGAATAACTGATTTCACAATGCAATGTGAAAACGTAACAGTCAAATATCTAATATGGATTTTACTGTAATTATGATAGTCATAATTAACATTTATCAGGTAAATAAAGAGAATTCTTTAAAGGCTTCTTTTTCTATGATAACCTGTAAATTAAAATAGTCTACAATTTTGCCACCATCACAGCCTGTATCTGTTTATAATGAATCATGAGAGAACATATTACATAGACATACAATTACATATTACAATTTATGAATACATTCATATATAATTGGTTGATCGTGTGAAGTCACCTAGATCTTTGTACCTAAATCATGTAAGGAATTTGGCCTTTGTTATCTTTTCCATTACTGAATGGGCAGGAGTTCTGCTTGTTTGGATTTAGCACTTGATAGTTTTCAACAGTCCTCCACCTATCACACAGTTCCCCTTTACCTTCTTTCAGTTAAGTTGTCAATCAAAACTGCTGAAATCAACTTGAGTCATAGAATCATAGAATGGTTTGCACAATGTCCAAAAAGTTGAAGTTTAAAGTTTCTGACATCTAGAGATGAGGCAGAATGAAGAATAGGTGCGGATTCTAATGGTTAGAAATAAAAAAGAATACATGTTTTTCTTGTAGAGAAAGGTAGCTTTGCTTTGTTCATAGACACAGCTGGGAAACAAAATCAGGGATCATTGTGTTTGAATTGATATTTAAAAACTGGACATCTCAAATTACCGTATAACTGAAGTTTAGTCATACTACCTTTGGAATAAATAGACTAGAACTCATTCTTACTGATGACACTTTTTGGTAAAGAATCTTCCATTTGCTATATGGATTTCTCTCTCTGGCAAGAAGTGTCAAATTTAGCTGTACTAAAGATAGCTTACCTCCCTGTTAACCCCTGTAGTGATTTTTGCAAATATATAGCAAACTTCAACTGGAATTCCACATCATTAGATATTACTGAGTCTTTGTTTTTTTATTAGTTTTATGAGTCAATGGAAATTATGTGCAATTAGAAAATGTAAAAAAAATTAAGTTTAGATTGTGTGGGTTTGTATTTAGATTTTATGTTTTCCCCTTAAAAAAACACCAACAAAAAAAACCCCCAGTTTTCATGAGGATGGTAGAATTGACAAAAGATCTAATGCTCTCAAGCCATGAAATTTTCAAAGATGTCAAGGATTATCATCTTCCCTACACTGGAACAATTTTAACAATGGAGTTACCCAATACAGCACCTCAGAAGGGTGTGATGTTTCTTTTGAGTTGATACCTGTGGTCTGAGTACCATGTCCACTTCATAGTCAGGAGGATTCCCAAATTTTAGGAGGAAAAGCCTGCTGTCAAGTTTATGCGCGGGCACACGTGTTTTCACTGGTCACAAAAAACAAACCAAGCAACAACAGGTGATAAGGAAGCTATGGGTTTTTTTAAACTTTTGTGCTAGGTTTTAGAAAGTGGTAATGGTGGCTGCCCTTAGATATGAGATAAAACATCATATTATTTACTTGTAACAGTATGATTCCACACATTACCTTCATGGGAATAGAGAAGGAGTCTTGTTTGGTAGGATTTTAACTTTCAGACTATTAAACTTTTTTCCAGACCTTCATGCCAACCATCTGTTAAAGCATCTCTTCAGAACTAGCCATCTGCTAAGTATTAAATCTTTTCTAGTGCTGTGCTTATGAATATTTTTTCAGGAATATTTAAGTTTTCTGTTTCAGCTGATATTGTACCAACAAATATGAATAAGTGCATTATTCTTATAATTAAAACTCTTGCAGTATGCATACTCCAGATGGGTAACTTTTAGTACATTAGTCATCATTCATAGGCAAATGTCCCATCAGAACATTAGTGGATTATCCATTATCTAATTCAAAACATAAACTATAGTTCTATTATCTTGTGATTACATAACTCAGGATTAATAAGCAAATAATAGCCTTTTCCTGCATTCTGCTCACAGTGTTAGAGGTAATTTAATAATTACTTCTCTTGGAGCCATTATATATAGAAAACTTGTAAACTGAAAGATAAAATTTACTTATACATCAAATTGGAAAAAAAAGCCTCTTGAGCATTACATAAAACCCTGCTATATAACATCATTTATGACATTGGCAAATATATTGTATTTTTTGTATTGAACTTATTATGGCTTTGCAGTTGGTGGTACTATAATGAAACTAGTTTATCGATGTGCTAGCTGAATGACTGCAGAATTATTTGTTGTCATAGATTTTTATGGTAACTTCAAATATAATTATCATTTGTAGTTAGCAAGAAAAATAAGCATAATGATTTTGTGTGGTATAAAATTACCTAAAAATTTATCAGTTTAGTCAGCTTAGTGTTTTATTTCTTTGAAGCATAACAACAGTATACTGAAAAATACATTATTTTCTAAAACTATGAATAGTTAGTGAAGCACAATAAATGTAGGAAACTGCTAATTTCAATCAACTGAGCTTTTGCCATAATGAAAACTGCTATAGAAAGTGAAAACCTCTGACAGTTCAAAAGTACAGTTCTGATGGTTGAGGTTAATTGAGACATATTAATTGAGAGAATTAAATAGTGAAATTATAGGCAAGATATTCTCAAGAATATTTAATTTAATTTATTTGCTCTGTTCTATGAGACTCGCATACATTTCCTTTAGGGAAAGTTCATGTCACATTAATTCTTTTTCTTCAGTCTGGGTAACCAGTAGGTCAGTTCATTATTGTATCTATGGACAAGTATTTTAGAATTTAATATATTTCTAAACTATTTTTTACAGGTATTTTGGTGTACCTACTCTAGGCATTCTACTCTGCTTTACATATGTAGGATCTTTTCTTAGATTGAATGATAGATTATAATATTTATTTCTCTGAATAATTTTAAATGTTAGAAAGAGAAGCAACAGTCTAATGGAAGTCTACCTATGCATCCTTCCTCATATTTCCTCATATTGCTCATACAATTAAAAGTATTAACACTTAATATTTCCACTTTAGATCACATGTGAATGTTGTGAATATCCGGGTTCTTAAAGGGAAGCAAAAGTTCATATTGTTAATGAAATGCAATAATATGTTATTATCTATTTCTATCCAATTAAAAGTACTCAGTATTTTTGCTATTTTTAGTGAAAATTATTTAACCCCTGTAGCACTGTACAGCATAAGTAAATTGGGACCCAGTAAGAGTAATTGTGATGGAAAAGTGGTGTAACTTTCTCAGATCCAGAAAGACTTACCGGTCTTAAAAATGGAAATAAATAAAGCTGAAGACAGACTAAGATAAATTAAGGACAGGGTATACTTATATAGTAAACCACTTAAACTTCCTCAAGTCTCTTTTATTAGTTGCTCATATTTTTCTACCTAAATTCCTAGGCTCTTTTCTCATTATGGAAATTTCTGCAGTTTGTTTGCAAATATATCAATGATGTTTCACTTATTGTTTCTGCTGTCTCCAATATTAGTCTTTAAACTTATAAATATATAGTCTTATAAAATCATAGAATCACCTAGGTTGCAAGAAGCCTTTAGGATCCAGTCCAACCGTTCACCCAGCACTGTCACTGTAACCCCTAAACCACATCACCCAGCACCCTGATCCAGATGCCTCTTAAAACACTTCTAGGGATGGTGACTCCACCACCTTCCTGGGCAACCTGTTCCAATGCCTGACCACTCTAAAAGTGAAAAGACATTTTCTAATACCTAATATGAATGTCATTTTTCTCTGCCGAAGGCCATTTCCTCTGGTCTTCTCATTGCAGGCACAGCAGAAGAGATCAGCCTTCATCTCATCCCAATCTCCTTTCTGGCAGTTGTAAAAATCAATGGGGTCTCTCTAAGCCTTTTCTGGAGACTGAACAAATCCAGCTCCCTCAGCCTTTCCTCATAAGACATGGTAACTAAACCTTTAATGAGCCTAGTTACCCTTCTTGCAGAGAAATTGAGTTATACATTTTTTTCAGGGACTTGTGCTATGGAAACACATGCTGGAATGATTACTAAGCAAGTGTTGTGCAAGGTTATGTATGGGTGATGCCTCTAACCTTCTACATTAAACCCAAGCTGAGCATTTAATGAGCTAGAATTTTTTGAGTGTCTTACAAAAATTAGGCAAATGACTCATTTAGGTCTCCATGGTTCGGTTGTTATGTAACTGCATCTTTTGTGGTGCCACGTGCTAGATCTCTACAGTGAGGATGTGTGTACTGAACCTGCTTGGTGCAAAGCAGAAGCCTACCCTCTCTGTCATAACTTTTGCTCTATTCATTGCAAGGCAAGTGGATGTTGTTCCATGCCACGTGTGTATATGCGTTGTGAGTATACTCACGGCATGGCTGAGTCTGGCTGTTCAGGAGGACGTTCAGAATAATTGTTCAGATACTCTTGAAGATCAGAGTCAATTAATTTCTTATCAAGACTGTGGATGAAGAAATGTAGCAGTGGGTAAGAGGGAGTTTCCTGGTTAAAAACCCTCACACACTTACTGAAATACTATTAAAGGAAGAAAAGCAAACTTGTAAATTATAATCATGATTAATTAATTTTTTGCTTGTTACTTAATGTCCAATAGAGAAGAAAATGAAGGGACAAGACATTTTTAATGCCATGAGACAAAGTTGCTATGTTTTCATGCTGGTCAAGCACCTTTCATTTTAAGTGCTATCCCAAGTTTATAGCAGTGAAAGAAAACAAAAAGGAAGCCTGTGGTGTGCTAGATGTCAAAGCAGCTGAAAATCAAAGAAACAAATTAACTGGCCTATCTTAGCTGCATTAGAACTCTCTAGTGATAGAAAAGGACACACATGGGTCCAATGCCTTTGTCAGTTTTGCTTCAGTTTGCTGTCAGTTGCTTTATTTCCAAGGAGTGCAAAGAACTTACATAGAAGTGATGAATACATCAACAGATCTGCAAACATCTGCAGCTTTAATGTAAGAGTTGGAGACCAGAATGATACTGATGCAGGAAGAAGAGCTGTGTGGAGACTGTGGGACATGGACTATGTGACACATTATAGATATTGGTAATGGGATAAGAGAAGGATGGATTCCCTCCTTGCTGCTGAGTCTTTTTGGACATGCAGTCAGAATGACAAAAGTACCTTTGAAGGAGGAAAGGGCTTGCTAGAGCTTTCTTTGTAGGCTCTCACTAGATAGACATTGGCAGCTCCAAGATTTTGAGGTGTGAAAATAATTCAAAAACCTGTCCAAATTCTTTCAGGTCCATTATACCTAAAACTGGAGTCAGGTTTGTGAATTCTTCTCAGTCCTCATGTCTCATTTTAATGGAGTAGAGGTAAGGATGGGAATGGTATGGACAGCCCAAAAAGGACTATGGCATAACAAAACCAAATAGTTTGGTAGCTGCTCCCAATATGCTAGAAGGAGGTGTTGTATTCTTGGTCAATGTAGTTTAAACTATTTCTAGAGAATGCACAGAGTGGACCAATAAGAATTCATGGTTTGTCTTTAGTTGTTTATTCTGAGAGAGTAGAGACTACCTTGCTCTTTAGCATGTTTCTATTTCAGTTTTAGCATTGTGGTTTTTCTTTTAATTAGTTATGTAATTAGAAATTTCTAGATCATGGAAAAACATTGAGGATGCTTGATTTATTTAAAGCTAGAGAAGACAAGACAACATTAAGACAAACAATAGAAGGTTGGTTCAAAGGGAAATTTGATAATCTATTCACTATGCCCAGGACTAGAAATAAAGGTCTCAAACTGCAGAAAGTAAAAATATTTGGCAGAAGTTTCTAGAAATTTCCAGTGAAACTGAATGCTAAAACTGGCTGTCTGGAAGGTCTGAGGGGTCTCCAGCACTGTAGATGTTAAAGAAACGTCTTTATTTTGTTAATGAACACAATCAAATTAACTTCTGAGATATTTTTCAGTTTTCCTATGATTCTATGATTTTATGCTATTGAATGGTTCTAACCCCCTGTTGCATGACACAAGGAAAACAGTAGAGAGACATAACTGTAAAAGCCATGTGGTGCTAAGTCACTGATATTTATGGCTGTCACTGAGTTGAAAATTCAAATTATTTTCTATCCAAAGAAAAAGGAAAAGCTGAATGTATGCTCTCCAGTTTAACAAGAAAATGTTATCTTCCTGATTCTGTTATTTCTTAAGATTGATTTTGCTACAAGCCTAATCTAATTGACACTTTGCCATTCCTAAACCACTAAGTGCAATCTTCAAATTTGCATTTACCTTTCTATAGATGTCTACTTTATAAAGTTTAATTTGTCTGACCTGAAACCAAGAAAATGAAACATTTGTATTTAATGACTCGTGTCGTTAAAACTCAGGTATTTTGCTATTTACAGTTTTGTTTCCAAAAACAATTATCTCAACCTCTCTGCACGATTATGAGTTTTTATTTTTTAAGATCGGCTAATGTGAGCATTATTCTAAGACTATTATTCTCAGTCTTATTCTAAGTCTGAACTTATGCAAGATATTTGCTACTTCCACATTCTCTGTTTATATCAATTAAGTCTCAAAACCAGACAAGTCCATCTGCACTTTTTTTCTAGTTCAGTCTCAGCAAAAGCAACTCTTTTTTCAATATTCAAGCCTGGTTCTATTCAGATATACCTGAAGCTTCATCTGTGTTGCATCAAATTCTCATTCACTCGTGAATTCATCACCTTGGGGGAATTACTTGTTCTTCAGTTATCCTTGAGTAGCCCTTTGTGATCATAATGATTGATAAGTCTCTTGGATCAATGCTATGAAATTTTTAGCATAGATTTTGTAAGACATATTTCAATGATGGATATGTCTGGATCCTGACGCATAGTAATGATATGTTTTGAAGCCCTATTTTGAGATCATTATCCTTCTGATCTTTGAAGGTCTGATTATAAAGGACTCTTATTTCCATGATAAATAGGTGCTAAATTATTCCTGGCTTCCTTTACTCATAGTATCCACTCTGTGCAATTCAGGATGAATGAACAAGAGAGGTACTGGTTATTACCCATGGTCTTGCTCATAGAATTGCAGGCAAATAGCACAAAAATAAGGGTAATTTTGTAGTGGAAAGAACACCAGATAGTGAGGATTAAGTAAGAGAACACTGGTACTTCTGTTTGGAGCTCTGAAAATGAAAGTTTATCTAAGGTTAATAGTTGGGAGGGGGTAGGATAGCTGATGTGTGGGGTGCTGTGTCTTAAAGCAATTGCTCTTGGAGCATCAAACTATCACTCTTGGAGCATACATCTTGTGGCTAATGGAGGCACTGAATTTATCTGCACCTGATCTGGCCCATCATAAGTTTTGCTGGATGACATTCCATGTCTTTTGTGCAGAGTGTCAAATGTGGGTATCTACTCAAAAAGAGAAATATGTTCTGTAATAAAAAACCTTGTGTTTTACTGCACATCAGGAGAGTCAAAACATCACCAGTAAAATAAAGATCCTTCATTTCAGAATATCAGATAAATAAATCACATGATGCTGCACCACGTATTTTCCTTGCATATATGCAAAAACAATATCTCCAAGACATTTAGATCTCTTTAAAAAGCACTAGTTTTTGGCTTCTTCTCTCTTCTTTAATGTTTATCTATTTGAAATCTTGAAGTTCAGGCATGTCCCTCAGGTGATAAATAAATATATAAACATTTCTGTGAGAACTCTGCCTTAAATAAGTTGGATTTTTTTCACTGCATAAGACCTTACTAATGTGAGCTTGCCTCCTATCAAATTATTGATATGCTTAAGCATTCCTAGAGCAGGGCTGATAGAATGGCTTCCTGTTTGAAGACACTGCAACTGCTTACAAAATATGTGAATTGACCATTGATTGTATTAAATATTAAATATATATATATTTATATGCATAAGTATAATTTGCTTTTCATCAAGCAATCACCAACCTGCCTTAACAGCTTTGTGTAATGGACTTGGTCAAAATCCTTTATCATAACCTTCTTCAATCAGTGAATGTTAATGGAGCACTTTGAAAATAAAAAATGGAGCATAAGTGTTTGCTACCATAGTTATATAAAAAAGTCCTTTTATAAACCATTTTACTAATGGTTTGATTTCAAATGTTTGTTTTATTACAAACATTCTGGAAAGTGCTATTTACATACCAAATGTTCAAGATCCTAACCTGTCCAAACGAAGAAATAAAATAAAGAAAAACAAGTTTAAAAATTTAATAAGTACTCCATAGCTAAAAAATCTTCATTTTTAAAATTCCATTTATTCCTTTGTGTGCCTGGTTTTATACCTTCTTGTCTTAGATTCTTGAGCCTTTACTAGGCTGCACAGTAACTCCTTTAGTCAATCCCAGTGTATATAGGCCAATTAAACACAACTGGTTATTTCTACTTCAGGTTTAAAACAGCACCTGATTTTAAATCTACTCTTCAAAACTTAACAGTTCTCTTAACAATATTTTGTTTTCTGACTCAAAAGCACTAGTATAACATTACTTCTTTGAATGCTTATATTTGGGCATTTTTCTACTTAGAGAGGAGATATTATCACTTTATGTCTTATCTAAAACTAATTGGGCTTGCTGCCAAAATGTCTTCCTCTTAATTAGCCTGAATCTTTGATGAGATAGTGGATAGAATATTATACATATACACAAAAATGAATATTGAGCTTTATAATTGGCCACAATTGCACTACCACATAATTTGGCATGGCTTGGTTCTACATTTTTAGTGTTTCTTAAATGATTCCTTGGTTTACTATGTAGATGAGATAAAAAGATAATTTCAGAGATGATTAATAGTTTTCAATAGTGTAACAACCGTAAATAATTTTGTTTGCATAATCATCTTGTGGCATTTCTACACATAAGATTATTCAGATTGATGTCTCTCATAACTAATCTCTATTAATTTGTGGGGGGTTTCAAGGTCATTTGTCTCAGCTGGGAAAAATAAAATTTTGGATAAATCAAAATTCTTACTGGTCTTAATAATAAGTGGATAAGTGGATAAGTGGATAAGTAAATAAGTAAATAAGATTGAATAGGTTTCTCAGACCGGACAATTTCTTCCTTAAACCTACAAAGAAGGTTCTTCTACAGAGAAAAAACAAGGAAGTGTTATCACATTTTCTTTTCCTGCTGCTACCCTGCTAACCAGAGCTACACATTTCCAGAGCACTGGGGCCAGAGGCTACTGCCTCCTCAGATACCCTCAGTTCAGGTGCTTGTGGGATCACTTTAATCCATATAAACCAGATAAGCATGCATGTATTATTTAAATTTTTTAAGCAATCCTTTTTTTTTAAGTCTTGGGTAATACTCTCATGGTAGGTCACAGAAACAACATTTGCCTCTGGGCCTGGTGACAGTAATTTCAAGCCAGTGTAACCACAGCTGGAAGAAGATTGTGACTATGCTAATGATATGACTGTAAAGACTTAGCTCTAGGTTAGCTTAATGCATAAATGCATTCATGTGTACAGATTAAATTCCTTGTTAAATCTGTACATGGTTATGCCTTAGGCAGTGACTAGGACTTGCAGTGTCAAAAAATTACAGTGTAACATCCTAATTGGAACTGCAGTGGTCATAGGGAATTAATTTGGCACAAATCTTCTCACAAGTTTTTTTGGCCAATGTTCCTTAACCCTGATGAGCAGAGATTTATTAAAGAGGGGTGGAGAAAACAAAAAGTTACAAAAAGGATAGGCTTTCTCAAAATGCTGACTGCTGCAGTGTGTCTTCCTGTTAAGTGATGTGGCTGCAGTCATGTAGCTGCTCAGCCTCTTTATTCAAAGCAGGAAAGTGTTTGCTTTAATTTGTTATGACAGTGGTAGCTTATAGATGTTGCAATATTTAAGCATGTTTGCTTCCTAGATAAGTAGAGTATTATTGCTCATTTAGTGGACTGAATTCCTCCATCAGTTTATCACTACCTGTTTGTAAAGTGTTTTAGTCTATTCAGTCATTAATTTACCCTGTAGAAAGCCATGATGTTTTCTGCTGTATTGTAAAGGCCAGATCTAAAAGCATTATATGTTCTAAACTGAGTACACCCACCAGGGTAAAGCTGTCACTCTGAAAAATCTTGCTTAGCTACCAAGTAAAGACAGACCATACTTTATAGCAAGCCTTTATGCTGCTCATATAACCAGAACTACATCTTTATGAATCTTTGCAATTGTCCTGGTTTTAAGTAGCTTGATCACTATTTTATGACTAGGTCCAGCCAGGATGTTAAATTTCAGTGTTTCATTTCAGTCCCCTGAGAAACTTCAGCCTAGATGGTATTCTTACATGAACTGACAGAACTAAGCTGTAAGGCTATAGAGTTTCATTGATACTTTCCTAAAAAGAACAGAAGGAGGAGGAGGCTGTGGGTGTATTTTCTAAAATACCTTGTAACAGAATATTTTCTGAGGAAAGTAGGAGGCCCAAGTTCAGACTTCCTTTTCTGCCCGGATTAATTCAAACTCCCATGTCCACTGAATTTACCCCAGTTAGCCTGAGTAGAGAAGTCATGAAATGGAAGCCTGAATACCTATAGAATCAACAGTGAGAAGCAGGGGTTGTAGTGCTGAGTAATATAAAACCACAGTCTGGTCATCTCTTCCTATTATAGGAGGAAAAGTCAGTAGCAGAGGATCTACCATTCTAGAAAAGAGATGCCAAATAAAATTGATTGACTAGAAGTAAAGGTTAGATTATTCAAAAAAGAGTTTAAGCTCAATGCACAGAGAGAAGTAGTAACTACTGGAATAAAATTATTTAAGGACAAAGCATCAGGTCTGTAAGTCAAAATATGTGTGTTTTCAAAAGAAAAAGAGCAAGCTGTATGTTATATGGGATTTTGGAGGATTGCCTTCTTAGGTCTGAATACATGAAAATTCAAGTTTTCTTTAAAAGCTTTTATGCCAAGTACAGACAGCAGAAGTGAGAATTTAAATACTTCTTAAAAGGCTAAGACAAAATACTGGCCTATTGAGTAGTGCTGTATTTCATCTCCCCTTTCACAGCTCTAAAACATAGCTTCTCCACAAAGTTTAGAGTATTTTCAACTGTTTTCTTTTTAATGGGCAAATATTTTATTGAAATATTCAGTCTGGCAAAGGAGCTGATGTTGATCAGGATTCTGCACTGTACATTATGCAAGACAAATCAGTATTGTTTTTCTAGGATGGGTCTTTGTCAGCTTTTCCTGAATTCCTGAAACTGTTGCTTCTAGTAACAGCTCTCTTGAGCTGTCTTCTAGACTCTCTGGGCACAATAGTAAATGATACTTAGGTAACTCTTCTTTCTACTGCCAAAATGCTTTTCATGGGATTGTTGATTTACTTGATTGATCCAGATCTATGTTGTTGTTAAAAAAAATTTAATGATTGTGAGAAAAATGTGGCTTCCACATATTTGGATTAGTTGAATTGGACACACTTACTGCTTTAATTAGATATTTGACAAAAAGAAGATCTCAGTGTTGCTTATGGAGTTGCATACATTGCCATGCTATTATTTTGCAGAACATTTATATAGACTGCTTTCTATCATCTCAGTTCTGCAGGACAAAAATTGAATTATTGCCATCAAAACCTCAGTGGTGCTAGATTGGATCCTTCATTGTATTTACTTGAGTGGTATTGATCTTTCAGTTTCTATTTCATTAGTTAGAACTCCTTATTCATGGAAGCTCTGAATTTTATGATAAGCCTAATATAGAACTCATTGACTTGTTATTAGTTTGTGAGCAAGAATCTTTTTGTTATTTTTAAGATATCCCAAAGTGAGACAGAGAGAAGGGAAAAAATTAACAATCTCTGCAACAGATCTTAGTAACATAAAAGCAAAGATTTTCAGTGCAGAATCATTCATTTGTTATCTGCAATGCCACTGGAGATTCATGTTAATTATGCTCATTCATCTGAACCAGCCACAGGGGGAGTTCTCTAAACAGCTTTAGGCAGTCTGGCTACAGAAGACACTCCTTTTACTCCTGTCTGTGCATTGTGTTGCTCACTTAACTTGCTGTTATTTGAGCAGCCAACTACCACCTGCACCTATAAAAAGTATATATACTTTAAAAATGTCAGGATCTTAAATGTGCTTAAATTTGCAAGGTCTGAGATAGAAATAATCTGTAATTTTAAATAAACACTAACTTTCATATAGAAACAAACCTTAAAGATGTTCTGAAGCTGTAGCATCAAATGCTTATCACTTAGTAAGTGAGAGATTTCTAATTCTCAATTTGTCTCCACTGACCAAAGCAAAAGAAGGTATAATCTTTTATTACCATGTCATATTTTCCTTCATAAAAAAAAAAGCCAGTGCTCACATTAGTGTTTAGTATTTTTATATGGACAAAACTATACCTTTTTTTTAGTTTAAATGAATAAACTAATTTCCTGAAATTTTATTTGTAATTCTCAACAAATTACATATATCCATGATATGGCAAACATCATCCTCACGCCTTAGTAAAGCTGTAGCCAAATGGACACAAGACTTGAGGAAAAAACTAAAACCACTGAGCTATCTCTAGGATTAAGTCTAGATTCAATGACCATGTGAATACATAGAGATTTGTAGTAAAGGATACTTGCAATTAAACCTTCAGTTATTCCTTTTCTTCTGTGCGTGTTTGTGATGCATATATTAGTCAGAGAACAAGACCTAGATAAATTGTAAGGGGTAACTCCTGAATCATCTTGCTGCAACAAATACAAGTTTAATGTTGCAAGAAAGATTATCAAATCCACATTTGTCTTGTTACAAAATATAATATTCAAAGGAGTCACATCACATAAGACAAATTAATTCAAACTGGTTCATCTGAGAAAATCCACCAGCAGCTAAACTACTGTAAACAACGACTTACAATGCTGACATAAAAAAAAATCATAAAGTTTGGCTTATCATGCTGCGTATTGTCAATAAAATATTGATTGTACTTAAAGAAGTAGTAAAAAATATATTGTCCAAAGAAAAATGTGTCTTAAACTATTTTTTCACATGCTTGACAGATTGTCTTTGATCTGCCTGATAAAACTGTCCTCACATTAGAGCTGACATCTCGCCTTGCAAATCAAGGACATAATCCACAAAAAAAAGTGCCTTTTCTGGCTCTTGAAAGATAGTTGTGAAAAAGAAATGCCGTTGAAATGTTACTGAATCAGATGGCGTTCCAGAAGAGAAACCCTCAATATTATGTGAGACAACAGGCAAACCAGACACCTGGAGACAGAGCAGATACCTGCCTGCACTGACAGATCCCTGTCGGTCCCAGGCCTTGCACTCTGGGACTGAGCACTCTGCTCTCTTTTCTGAGAGCATCATCTATGTGAGGGTGCCAGACCACCGACTCCAGTGCCAGTAAAAAGCAGATGACATCTTCACAAGATAGAGCCACAATCTTATAGCCAAGCCCAAGGAAAAAAGCAATCAGTTTATGGATGATGAACGGATTGGCAAAAGGCAATCCTGGGCCATGCAGGGAGTGTGCTCTGGGCAAAGTCAAATGTCTTTTCAGATATTATAACTTCTCTGTAGATATTTTGTCTGTGAGAAAACATCTCTGTTTTTCTCTTTAGTCCATAATTCTCCCTAATTTTTTCACTGGGTGTTGTGGTTTAAGCACGGCTGGAAGCTGAGCCCCACACGTTGCTTGCTCACTCCTCCCACATTGTGATAGGGGTAGGAATTGGAAGAGTAGAAGTGAGAAAACCTGTGGGTTGAGATAAAGACAGATTAATAGATGAAGAAAAGTCTGCACTCCCAACCAAAGCACAACTCAGAATTCATTCACCACTTCCATGGGCAGTCAGGTGTTCAGCCATCCCAGGAAAACAGGGCTCCTTCACAAGTAAATTACTTGGAAAGACAAACACCTGAACTCTCAACCTTCTCCTTTCTTCCCTCTTAATCCAGATTTGATTGCTGAGCATGACACCATAAGGACTGGAACACCTCTGGCCAGCTGGGGATCAGCTTTCCTAGCTCCTTGTGCACCCCAGCCCCTTGTGCACCCCCACTGGTGGGGTAGAGTGAGAGGGGGCAAAGGCCTTGACTCTGTGCAAGAGCTGCTCAGCTGTAACAAAAACATCCCTGTGTTATCAACACTGTTTCCAGCACAAATCCAAAATGCAGTCCCATACTGGCTACTATGAAGAAAGCTAGTGCTGTCCAAGCTAAAGCCAGTATATGGGGTGATGCTTTCCATCATCTTAGGTCACCCAGCTGGATCTGTGCCGCCTGCTACATTCACGCAGATGAGGAATACAGACCAGACTTCAGTGTCTCGTAACAGCTCTATGAGATGTCACAGATATATGGCAAACAATGCATCATGTCAACAACAGTCAAACCAATTTAGGACTCTGCACCCCTGCATGGAGATAGTGAGCAATTTGAAACTTGAGATAATATATCCTATATATATATATATATATATATATTCCTGAGAGCTTTTTAGTGAAGACCGTGGCAGAGAATTTTGTTCTTTGGGTACAGCACTGTAATATATAAAATAATGCAACAGCTATGGAGAATTGAGAATGGTAGAATTTTCCCTATGGCATGATCCAAAACTCAAAATTAAGCCACAGAAATCACAGCTGTTCCCATCTTTAATCAAAAGTATGTTTAATCTTGATTTTCCTTAAATATAAACCATAGCAAACTGTTTTCCTACTGACCTATTCAACATAATTGTCCTTCAGAAAAAAGGCAATCCCACTGTTGAAACAGACCAAAACAATTTCAGACCATATCTTCCATTTTATGGAATATGGAAGTGCATTTTATCCAGGTTTCAAGGTGCTGGCAGCAGAGGGACTGCAGGGCTGGTTTCTGTGGGAAGAGGCACGGGGCAGCCTCATGTGAGACAAAGCTGCCTCCAGCTGGCTCAGATGGATCCACCACAGGGCACAGCTGAGCCTGTCATCTGGAAAGGTGGCACCTCTGGGCATGGAAGAAAGTGCAGGGGAAAAGACAAAGACCCACAGGCAGGGGGTGAGAGAGACAGAGAGGAGTGGGAAGGACTCAGAGAAACAGTAAAAGGAACACCAAGGGTGGAGGAGAAGAGAGGGAAAGGAAAGGAGAGCAGACAGGAAATGCATGGAGGGGAATCACATCACCACAACACCCCCTGACATGCTTTGCTTCATGGAGGGTGCTGAGTTTAAAATGCAGCAATAACAGGGAGGAATGAAATAGATGTTGAAAGAGGGAGAGGAAAGGTGTTTTCCATAAGTGTGTAAATACTTGTTTCTCTTATTTTCTTTTTTTCAGTATCTGAAACAGTAATGTACATATGTACATTAATTGGCAGTAAATTAAGTTAATTTTCCTCCAAGCCAATCTGTTTTTCCTGTAATGGTGCTTGGTAAGCAATCTGCTTGCCCTTAGTTCAGCCCATGAGTTCTCTCATTCCTCTTTCTTTACCATATCCTGTCCCACTGAAGCAGGGGAGAGAGCAAGCATCTGGGTCAGAATTTAGCTGCCATGTGGGGCTGACTCACCACAAGATGTCTACATGACGTAGTGTAAAAAATATGTTGCATTAGCACGTAAAAGAAAAGTGTGGACAAAACACTGACATTGCTATGAAAAATTAGTGGGTGAATAAGCTCTGGAAAGCCCCTGCCTGCTGGCATACACAGAATCAAATACCTGGATGCCAGATGTCTGTGTCACTGTGGACACCATCTGCAGCACATGCTTTCATGCCATATGCTACTTTATATCAGATAGCGGAATGATTGCATAATAAATTTATGGAGAAGCAGCTCTGTGCCCATCTCTCACTGCTCTTCTTTATTCTCCCATCTCTTTCTGTCACCTTTGAAAAATAAGTTCCATAGGCAACTGTCTTTCTTCACACTACATTTCCCCTTTCTGTCCAAAAATGGATCACTGAACTGTTGGGGTCTGAGGAGTCAATGCCCAGATATTAGTGATTAATTAGTCTGGTAATTCACTGTTTTGCAAGTGCATGGTATTTCTAATAAAGAGACTAGCATTAATGTTATAATTGCATTTTCACATATTTTAATTTTACAGGATATAGAAAATTATGTACAACTTTGTAGATATTTTAGCTTGCTTGATTTAAGCATGTTTTTGGGGTTTTTTTGTTTTTATTTTCAATATTGTGGAAACATTGACAGTGCAAATTTCATAATTTGAATTAGTTGAATTGATTATTTTTTGTTTTCTTATGATTCTCCTCATAACTTGATCATATTTTTATTATAGAGACACATTATCTACTAAAAAAAATTGTAAACTGTAGTTTATCTGCAAGTAAATGGTGGTTTCTCTCAATATCAAGTTTCATACTTTTATTTATTATATATGACATTCATTCAGGAGGATCCCTGTTTCCTTCTCTGTACCTTACTGTCCTGTAGAAATAGCTAAGTTGAATCTATGTAGTTTGCTTTATTCTGACCAGAAACTGGCATTTAGCTCTAGTTTTTGTCTTTCATAAAACATCACAATATTCTTGGAACTTTGATTTGATTCACTTTCTAAAACAACCAATCTCATTTAAATAAGTACACATATAGTGCAATAAAAACAGTGTAAGTGAGAAGAGATCCCAGCTGCTGGCATTTTACTTATGTTGTTATTTTGGCTATACATTTAAAGAATGTAGCAAGGAATGAAAATCTATCTTTCCTTACCATTCTTCAGAATTTTCATTGGATAAGGGTTGCAGGACACAGTAGTTCTGTATTCTGTCAAATTGCATGGCACTTGCATTTTTTTTCTTAAAAAAGCCATATCTTTTTAGTAAAACATTATGTATACATGGTCCATTGAGATTGTTAAAAGAACCAGAAGACAGTCTGGGTCATGAGCAATGATGAGTTGAAAGGACCAAGATATTGCCAAATAAAATCAGGACAAAATTAGTCACAGGCACGGTACAGGTTTTCACTGTGCTAAATTCAAGTAAGATGATTTTTGACATGCATACCGCTCCCCAGGTATGATGGAGAGGCTGGGTCCCCAAGAAAACCCTTAATAATCTTAATAGAATTTAGGGTTCTACTTGCCTTTGCATTCTGCCAGTCAGCCATGTCTGGTTCCCTTTTATCCTTTGATTCTGAGTAATTGTTTTTGAAAGAAATAGATCAGCCTTTCAGATTAATATCTGTGGACTGATAAAAAGTGGAGACAATATTAGTCTTTCAATAGAAAAAAATAACAATATCTGTAAACTAATATTTCAGACTTTATCTATTTTGTAGTACAAGATTCTCCTGAACTTCATTTATGTCACTGTATAGTGGCAAACAGATCTAATTCCAACAACACTCCCAGAAGTCAATAAGTAATAACAAGATCATACAATTTAATAAATTTCAGGATTTATTTTCTGAACCTAGAATCAAGACAATTGAGGAAATTTCTCTGCAAAGACTAAGAGAATAGTATTGAAATATTCTCCCAATGTAAATATTCTCAGAAAATGGATCAAAAATCTCCCTTTTTCCCTGAGATCCTCACCCATCATAGGAAGGAATTTATCCACCACTTGCTTTGGGCAAGTCTTTCAAGATATGTTTCTTGACTCTGCTGGGCATTATGTACAGTGTCAGGTTTTGTATGGAATTGATATTGCCATTTCACAGAGTTTCCCTTTGGTTTAAATCAGCTCAGTGTTCTGTTCTTGTTGTGAAATGTCCAGCTTGACTCTTGTCTCTCATAAGGCATTTGGAAACATTTTCTCAGAACTGAGATAAACTGTTACATCTGCTGTAGAAACTGGCAATTTATCTTTGATATAAGTAGCTTTATGTCATCAACGCTCTGAAAGGCACAGTTTTAGATAGAACTGAAAACCAGGTTTTCTTATATACCTGTGTGGAATTTTCATTATCTCAAAATAGCTCTTAAAAGTTTCAGAAGAAACTTGTTTCCTTCATTAACTCAACAGTTCTCTTTTTTCCGGATACTTTTAGTGTGAATACTTGAATGTTAGATTGCTGTGGGGCTGGCAGCTGAAATTCTATCACTGACTTTAATGGGAATTGATTAGATCCTGCTGGCATGTATGCAAGTGAAATTCAATTGCTTGAATGTGTGCAGAAAATTATCATAAACATGATGCAAGTGTAGCAGAAAGGTGTTCGTTTTTTAATCTGAATCAATATTTGTGAGAATAAACATACCATACTTGCTGCATCCTGGAGAGGATAAGGGAGGCAGCAGTTACTTAAAGAGCCACTTAAAAATTTTTAGAGGTAGCCTTTTAGTTTAACAAGAAGACACAGCACTTGAACATTTGGGGAAACTCATTACATTTTGATAGATATTGTCATTTGTTAGGTATTACTGACTGTGTTGAATGACGATGCATTGTTCTCTTTCTCCATTGACTGTTACTGTGTTTATTGGATCAGGCTCAAAACTTATATAACTTATATTTATACTGGCATGGAATTCTCTTGGATTTTGGTGCTTAGCCACAGGAGAATGATAGATTTTGGACTGTGTGGATACTTTGAGATAGATTATCTTAATTTGTTCTGCTGGCAATTAAACTAATAAGAGCTGTTAATTCCTTATTTTATATATTCCATGTCACATGGCATGCTTTTCTGACAAAGATTGCCATTTAGACACTTCTAAGATGACTCAAAGATAATTCAACTTGTCCTATTTTTTAAATAAAATATATGTTTTTTTCTACAAGTTAGTACATCAGTGTAAATAACAAGGTAGCATGGCATGACTCATAGTCCTCAGGATTCATGACTTAAATCCATTTGTCTGGTATTATTATCCATAATACTTTGAAATTTTAGTGTAATTTCTAAAATGCTTATTATTTTTTTAGCCTTATGTTTAAAAAAAAAAAAAGATCTTCTGTCATCCAAATTAAAGAGAAAGATCATAAAAAAAGAAAGGATAAAACTTAGCACTGTCAGAAGATCAAAAGACCAGATTTCTCAGTCCTTCCCACAGTCCTCAGTATTGTTTTTGTCTGAGTAAGATTTAAAAAAATAACTTAGCTTTCCTCTGAACTATTACCAGTATAGATAGCTGAACTCCAGAGTTTGGGTTTGCATCCCCAAATTTTTTTCTCCATAGTATCTTGGCAGTATATTTTTCTCTATTATTTGTTTTTATCACAGGAGACATTGCTTATCTTACCCGTGCCTGCCTCTTGCCAGTTGCAATAGAAATGAAATTCCCTTTTAGCAGTACAGGCAGGCCACAGTGATGCCTGATCAGTGGTTTTTTTTTTTGTTTTGAGGTCTGATGTGCAGCACAGTAGTAGTAGACTTCTTTTTTCATGCTTGGGGAAGTCTGAAAAATGAGTGGAAGATGTGAATGATACATGCCAGGAGCTAATGTTTATTCCTCATTTACTGCAATGCTGGCCTGAGTAAAGCCAAAAGGAGCTTTGCCTCAGACATGGGTGACACAAAGATTTTCTCGTCTAGTTTGCAAATAGGTATGATACCATGTTACCTTTGTCTTATATTTGCCAAGAGTGGGGAATTTTGTTGTGTTCTGCTGCAAAGGGGGATCTCTGCCAAGAGACTTTTGTTCTTTCTTGCTGTTATTTTTTGTTATTCAAAAATACACTCTTTTTATGTGTAAATTACAAAATAAAAAGAAATCTGAAATAATGGAAATATTGCATGCTTAGGTTTACTATCACTGGTATTCCTCTTACAGAAAGTGAGTGGTTCTCTATCACAAGTCTAAGAAATGTAGAGTTTTAAGTGAAATATTAATTTGTTTTCTGACTTGATGGCTTGAACTCATAAAACTTTGACTTTCCAACACAAGCTCTACAAGTAATCTCTATGTCTACCCTTTAAACTGTTCTGCATGACTATTTTGAGCTAGGTATATACTTTGTTGCAAACAATAACCTGGAGTCAGTGTGCATCCAAATTTCTATTGAAGGCTAATGAATAAGCTGTTAACTAATTTAGTCTAATTGTAGTTTGGTTGTGCAAAAATATAAAACTAACAATTCAGCTTTTGCCCTCAGTCTTTTAAATTACACTTTCACCCCTACTGAGCAAGTGTCTAATTAAAAGCTTTTAGCTTTTCACTGTGCCTACTTCTAAGTGAAGTTGTGCAGTTTATCAGGATTCACTTATCACTTGATTTAAATAGAAAAAAAAATAAGGAAAACTAGAGAACAATGTATTTTTTCACACTTTTTTGCCACTTGCCTTGAAAATTGTTCTGTTAATTTGATTATTAAGAAAACCTCATGAAAATCAGAAGTGCAGAAATAATTCCTTATAACATCAGCGGTTTTCTTCATGATTTAAAATAAGAAATGAAAATACAAACAATATATTTTCAAAAAATGTTTGCAAAAGAGTAGATAAAGAGTCCTGTGTCTTCTGGAAGTTTTGAGAATTAGTATATTTGATTTTAGATTCTTTTTCTTTTAACTTTGTTTGCTTTCTTGTTTTAAAGAGTTCTGGGGTGTGTGTGTTTGTAGTTGTGCCAGGCTTTTTTTTTTTATTTGCTTGATTTTTGTTTTCACATGTGGCTGTTGTGAAACGTAGGGAAGGATGAAAACTGAAGGATGAAGAAAGATGATACAGAAGACTTCTTGAACAGCTTGAAACAAAATAAAGCCCTATCTTCAAACATTTAGACAAGACCTGTTTAAATGCTGCTGGTGTCCTCAGCCTTACTCTGTGGTCTTCAGCTTCACTCCCTTAAACTGCTGAGTTCAGAAAATCTGTGAAGGGGACTAAGCTACTATATAGCCTTTCCTGCTGCTCAGTAAAGTGGTGTTCCTTGTCTTTTGTCTAGACACAGGTAAGCAATTTTTATTGCTAATTTTAAGCTACCTGCCAGCACCTAAATGTCTGAAGAGACCTTTTTCTTAGTGCTTTAATAGTCATTTGACAATACATGAACTTACAGGTGAGTACTGGCAAGACTGAAGAAGAGGTGTTTTCCAAGGGTAAATGCACTTGGCAGGGAATTCAAGCACAGTTTGCAACAAACCCAGCTGGTCACACTGTACTTAAAGAAAATGAGCCTTTGTGTGGTCTACTCAAATAATATGAGGAGCCAAGTACAATCTTGCTTCAAGTGCATTGCCACACTTGTCTTGGGGAGAAAAGGGGAAAATGGGAGTGAGGGTAGAGCTGAGAGGAAAAAGGGATATTGGATCTCAGAACTCACAGTTTGGAAATGACTGTGGCCTGGGTTTCAGACTGCAAGAGTATATCTCTAGTTATATCTCTATGCTAATAAACAATGATGGGGAACAGAACTGAACACTGGCACGTTATTGTCCATACTGTTTAATTTTTATCAGGCTCCTTGGTTTACACTTGGCCTGGGTCAACTAGTGCTCATCCAAACAATTCCTTGGACTGATCTTGGACTGATAAGTTAGAATGTGTAGAAAACTACTTGGATGGACAATCCTATTTTGAAGCTAATTGTATTTAATCGTATGGATATATGGGCCCAGACACGATGTATATTAGTCCCATAGGAATAGCTCAAGAGACTAAATGGAAGCTGACTCAGAGATTTGAACTGGAATTGTCAGCCTTGGCATTTCATAAAGTAAGTGCAATATTACATATTCTTCTACCATATAAATATACACATTTGGTCTAATCATGCTAGACTTTCCTTTAGTCAAATGCAGGAATGTTGGAACGGCACAGACCATGTACCCCATTTGAGATAACTTAAATGACTAACTACCAGTCTCTGGCTGGTCTGTGGGGTGCTCCTGGAAATGAACATGAGATTTCTTTATTTTCTTTTCTTTTGCATCCCTTGTAGTCTGGAGATCATGTCACGGTAAGTGTAAATGAAGCAAGGTATGGTGATATCCAAATGACTGATTGTAATCTGCCAGTACTCTAGTTGTTTATGATCACAGAAACACCTGTTTTACACTGCAGATTAGCATCCGTATCTATCACCCTATCTTCTTATACCTCCTTGTGTAGCTGGCTCTAAGAGGCAAACAATGTCATATCTCATTCAGATGCTGAGGTCAGTTCTTTAACAGCCACCAAGATATCTCGCTTCTTATCTTCTGCTGTTTCCTTTGGGGTTTTGGTGTGTCTTCTTCAGCACATATTTACCCATCCAGCAACAATCTTGTGACTTCAGCTTCAGCATGACATGCTGAAGCCTTACATGCTCAGATGTGGACCTGCCTCATCCCTTCTCCACTTTAGCATCTTTCACTGCACTTCTCATGACTTTCCTTTGTGCTGACTGGTGATGACAGCCTCTTCTCTGTCACTTCCCTTCTTCTCTTATATATGCTCCAGACTGATTTTGGACACAGGCCAGTGACAGAGTTAAAAGCAAAAGATGCTTCATAAATCGCTGTGTCTATTTACAGTTATATGTAATTCAGTTTTCCCACTGGGTCAGTGGAACTGGCACTGATATGTTAGCAGGAAGCAACACAGGTTGACTTGCTGTCAAGGCAGTCATGAGGGTGAGTTTACACAGCCTGAAACTGTGAGGAAAACATCTTTTTTACTTGACACTTAAGCAAAATTAAATTGGAGTGGTAGGGATAACGAACAGAGAACCTCCGCAAGATGCCATTTTTAGAGCTACTTTCCAAAATAAAAGCATACTTTAAATCCATGGCTGTTATTGTCTGCATTTAGACTCTGCTCTCTCAAAGGTAATTTTACAAGCTGCAATAAAGCACTTCCCAGCATGTAACATTAGTGTTCAAGTGAAGCTGTTACTTTTTATTTTTTCAAGTGGAGTTGAATGATTAGTAAAGGACCAAGAATTTAAATTGCTTCATCTCTAGTAAATGTTAACACATGCCTCATATGGCTCCCTCTGAAAGTCTGCATTATCTGGCAAGTGAACTGTATGTATACATATAATTATGTAAACACATTCTCCCCAGTGTGATTCATGGTGATTTAGTGCAGCCAGTGGAAGATCTTTTGATCACTATTCTCGTTGTGAGCTATTTAAATGTCTGCCTGTCTGGTTGGGAGTCAGATTCAGTGGCTATAGAGAGGTGTGCAATGCCATGGTAAAAATATTTGCTACACCACTCGTGGTATGAGCTGGTCACCTTTTGCTTCAGCCCAGTCTAACACTTTTTTCCTGACTGTAGCCATGATATCTTTCTTAAGAAAGATTTATTCCTTCGTTTCTATCTTTTTTTTGGCTTAAAGTTCAGAAGAGCTGGTGGTTAAATTGTACTCAGGTGTGCTTTAAACCGTGTGCTTGGCTCAATGCAGCTGACCTTTCATTCTTAAATGTTCAGCCGACAGACAGTATGCTGCAAGTCATGGTCATTGCCATGCTTGTCTTTCTGGAACAGTACCTCTGTCTCACACCTCTAGACTTTATTCTGTGCTAAGTCTATCCATTAACAAAAGGGTCTATCAGCATAAACCTGTCAAAACCCATGCTAGCTTTGCAGATTTTCTGTCATTATTGGTGGTGCTATTCATAATATCCCTGCACTGAGTGAATTGCTGAATGACTCAAAGTTTAGCTCTACAAGAGGTATGGAAGAGGCAATATAGTGTCTTTCAAAAGTTGTGTATGAAGAGCTGAACTAAGTTTAGATCTGTAGTATGTTCAGGAGTCTGTGGCTCCTGATATAATCCTGAGAAACCTGTGGCAGGCTCATTCATTCCCCTCATTGCAGCCAGTAGAGTCAACAGAGAAATGGGCACCAGTTCCAGCGAGCCTTTTCTTCCATCTATCCATGTATTTATTCACTTATCCAGCCATGTGAGCATCCATCTAGGAGAAAGTTTTGCTTTACCTATACTACTGGCAGATAAAGTAGCAAAACCCTCTAGTCTAACTATATTTCAGCTCATTCCCTGATGAAATGAAACATATTGTATGTTAACTTAGTGATACTGCTATAATTGTCTTGCAGAGAAGATTGCAGAGATAAAATCTTTCAGACAGTATTAAGGCCATTTTTTAAAATACAGTATATCAATAATATGTTGCTACATATACCTTAGAATCTCAAGGTATATCTCAATCTTTATCTTTTTATTGCAAAGTGGTAAATAAATTAGGAAGATGCACATATTTTAATATGGATAATTTGGGGTTATAGCATCTGATATGTCCATAAAGCACATTTATTTCTCTCTGTAAGTCCAATATTCCTGTTAAATTCCTGTATATCTATATGAACAATGGTCTTTTCCAAGAAAATGAGTTTACTCTCTCAGGGATGAGCACAATCAGCAACAATTTCAGATGAGGAAAATTGGAATAATAGGAAATGATGCTGATGAATGAGTAAACATTGGGTAATAATTTAAAAAGTTGAATATAGCTGACATGTTAAGACAAACATGATTAACTGCTTTGCTTTCACAACTAGAAAAAATGAATTCAGTTTTTACCAGTTGAACTGGAAAGGGTGACTGTGAGAATACTTAGAATTTGTAGTGAATAAAAGAGTTTCAACATAAACTACTTGTGAAAATGCAGTTATGTCAAATATTTGTATACAAATATGCAGCCTAGCAGGAGGAAAACAGTGAAGTCTCTAGTCTAGGAGAAAAGCTGGACTATGAAGGAAAACAAAATAGAAAACTAGTTAGACACTTTTTTTTACAGAGGGGTCGTAGTCACTGGAATCAACTAAAAAAATTATGTAGTACATTATACGTGTCTTGTTGAACTCAGCTGAAGAACCTACATTTTCCCCTTTCAATTTGTATCCATTACTCTTGCTATCACTACAGTTCCTGATGCCAAGCCCCTCTCTGGCTTTCCAGTAGGACTCACTTGGGGACTAAAAGGTTGCCATGAGAACTTCATGCAATCTTCTCTTTTCTGGACTAAAAAAACCCAACTTCCTCAGCCTGGAGGTGCTCTGAAAGTTTGTTTCTTGAATGAGGGAATGGACAAAGTCAATACACTGGCATTTGTTTATCCTGAGGTTTTTACCTCAAAAGCAGGCATTAGCTATAAATTGGAGTATTCCTCATAGTGGAGTTTCACTCTCTCACAAAGGTATAGATATTGCCATATGTATGTAAACTAACACTGAGAATTCATCTCCTACAATGGCCAGAGATCTGGGATATGCAATAACCTTCTCTCTCTCCATTTCTGGAACAGGGCTATTTGTACCTTTGTGGACATTCTTACATTGTAAGGCAACATCTGAAGCACAGCTGGTAGAACAGGTGCTCCAAAGGCAAGAAAATTGTAGTCCTGGAGAACACAATGGGAATTTAATTTTTAAAAAATTACATAATATGAAGGACCCATATTGGACCATATGGTCCAGCAGCATCCCAGAGTCTGTGATGGTTTTATGAATGATAAAGGACTGGCAGAGGTACGTACTGATTACATCACTGAACCAGCATCTGGAGGCTGTGAGAAATCCTGGAGGATGTTTTCTTGGCCTTTACTTGTCAGTGATTTATTATCCAAAATAAAGCTTTGATTGCAAACTGCTAATTGATCTGGCAGAGAGGAAAGGAAGATGGACAAACATGTTCAAGCTGGCTATGACTCACCTGAGGGCACAGTAGCTGCCGCTAATCTTGGTAGAAACAACATACATGTGCTTTCCCTGCAAACACCAGTGAAACAATCCTGGAACTCTTATGCTACCATATATTGTGACTTCTGAATTTGGCAATATGTGTGTTCCTTCTACAAAAGGGTATTTTCTACAAAAAGCAATATGAAGGTTCTGTTCCTTGATTTTATTACAGGTGATTATATTCATCAAGGCACAAGAAATACAAGCACACAGTGTGGTGCAGGTTTATTTTTAATGTGATACATAATCAACATGCAAATTAGACTCAGTCTGCTTAGTTGCAAAACATAGACATCCTAAAAGCAAAATCTAGTCTTCACAGGTAACATTTGTGAAAATAATGTCAATTATTCCCTGCAACCCCTTTGAAATTGTTTGGAGACTATTAATTACATCCCTCTTACACTTTGCATTTCAGTTGAAATTGTTTGGAGACTATTTATTACATGCCTCTTATACTTTGCATTTCAGTTCACCTGAAAGATCAAAGTTCTCTTCATCCTCTTAGATAACTGGTAATTAGAAAGAAAAATAGAATACCTCTACTCATCACCCTTCCACCCCTGCTAAAGAGTGTGTCACTATAGCTCGGCCTCTGAATCAGGATTTTTTAACAGGAAACATGAATGCTGAATGTGTTCATGTAAACTTATCTATAGAGAATCCAGAATGACTACTGCCAAAAGATTAAAGTGAAGGTGAAATCATTGTATCAAACTAATTTCACTAATGTCCCTCAATAGTAGCACCTAGTGGCCAAAGAATTAGCCATTCCAAATATCATATGAAATATAATTGTTCACTCTATTGAAATATTAATCTTGATATTCTTCTTATTATAGCACTTTTGAAAGCAATATCTGAGAGTATAATATCCATATACATTTAATCTTTGTTTTATAAGTTGATAAAATAAGAAACTAAAGCATAAAGACATTAAAAATTATCATATTTATTGCAGTTTTTATGAGACATGCTGCCGCAAAACACATAAAATACTCTAGGATAAATCTACATCTGGTCCTGTCGTGATAACTGTTGAATTTACAATAGTGAAATATTTCTGCAGGCTTTTCTTTTAAAGAAATATCTGAAGTGTAGAGTTCTTTTGTATGAGATGTATTCTGTCATTTGCTGCTGGAAGGTACTGGTGCAGTGCATCAGTGAGAAAGCAAAATACGTGTATGCCTGGAAGAGGGTTAATTTTTAGAAGGGAAATACCTAGTTCCTATCATTTGTTTTCTACTTCAGTATAGTTTTTTCCAGTCAAGCAGACTTAAATTCAATGTTTTTAATGGGCCTCAAACACCAAATATTTTGCCACTCATGTACAATGTCAATCACACCTTAAACCTTCACTTTGTCTTTTTTTTCCCACCACAAGTGTCTTCTACTGCTTTAGACAGAAAAATATTTTTTGATTATTGCAAAAGTAAAATTGACACAGTTTGGGATCTTGTTGTAGAGATTTCAATTCACATCATCAGTTATTTAAATTCTCACTAAAGCCTCAATATTTGCTAGAAATTGGTACACAGTGCTGCATCTTGGTGGCTTTTTCCCCACCACAGTCAGTCCAGGGATGGTTAGTTTGTGGCTACTGGGATACATTTGCTCTTGAAATGTAGGAAGGCTGGGCATAACTCTGTCATATGTCCTGCTCTGGAGATATTTTGATGCAAATGAGAATAATGTGTCTTCTGGAAAGGACAAAGTCCTGCTGAGAATGGCTTTGTGAGCTAATCCAGACAAGTTATTTTGACTTCCTCTTCTACTTTCTAGTAGAGTGATCAGAGTGTCTGTGAGCTACTCTTGGAGGGCCCCCTCCTCTCAGGACTCTGAAAATTATCTTGCAGATTCTGGTCATAAAATGTTTATGTAGGCTTTATAAGCCAAAAATTCTGGCTATCCTATATTCTTTAGTAGTTATGATAATAACTTGAAAACAGACTTTAGGTGTGGATCCAATAGTGAGACACTACAGTATCAGTTGTTCTTAAGTTGTAGAATTAAGTTGCTATTTAAATAATGACAGTGGGTGAATATGACTTTAGTTTGGAACTTCCTCAATACATGATTCTTTTTTAGAACAAAACCACAATAAGCATCATTTCATTATTTTTATTGGCCAGTTGCAAAGGAATTTTTCTTCTGTAAATGGCAAAAAAATCCTTATTTCCCTTACTACCAAAATATTCTATGGGTCAGAGCACTGAAGTTTGTTTTTGTCCAACAGCCTTTCAAAAACAATCTCAAATAGTCTTCTTAACCTTGTGAAAGACAAGAAGGTGGAAAAAATTAATGAAATGGATGCTTTTTGTTGATGGGAACAATAGCCAGAAGAAGCTGGGGGAGAGCCATATGAAGATTAAATAAAGGAGAACAGGCTTCTTTAAAGAGTGACCACTTGGCATGTGATGATCTAAAATATTATTGTAACTTTGGCTCTTCTCTTGTGGGGGGGACCAGGAAATAAAGCATAATCACTTTCTAGAATATTCACCTTATCTTGGCATTAAATCTGTAAACTAATATTCAAGTACAATTTTAAAATGTAGAATGCATATCACTGGTGAACTTTTAAACCTTTGAATTTTGCCAATAACTAATCTCGACAGAGCTATTATAAAGAGGGAAACCATACCAGATTTGTTTACACAGTTCAGTTTTGATCTACTGACTTTGAATATAATTATCATTTCAGAATTAATATCTTGTCACTGTGTATATGACCCTTACACTCTTGCTTTCTTTTGTGTAATGAACCCAGTGTACTCCTTAAAAGCTTTTCTTTTACACGGAGATCCAAAGGGACCTACTACTTGTTCTTTCCTAGTAATTTTAATTATTTATCAATTGAACTTACATAATTACTATGCCTATCTATTCACAATATAATATATTGAACCCTGTCCAGCTAGTCAGGTTTTCCATTGTGGCTTCTTTATCCTTATTAGATTGAACACTGAATTACAAACCCACACTAACCTATGCATACAGTGCTCTTAAACTAGCTACCCATCTTCCTAGTTTACATATAATCACAGCTGGAGCCTGTTATGAAAAGAGAATACTTTGCACCAAATATTCATACTGCTTCTATTTCAGGTTTCCTCTTTTTTTCTTTTTTCTTTTTTTTTTTTTTTTATTTTTTTTTCTTTTTTCTTTTTTTGTAATTGGAAGAAGTTTAATCAGCTATTTTACTCCAGCCATACTAAAGACTCTAAGAAATCTTTTTATTTTTACAAAAGCCAGTTCTCACCTACAGGTGGAATATGCCTGCATAACTTAAAAAACTGAAGTTCAAGAAAATTTTGGTAAATATGTCAAGGATGAATTCAGGATCTATCAGATTTTGAAAGAATTTGGGTCATGTACTAATTTCTTCTCAGAGGACTGGAGGGCAACCCCCACCTCTTAGGCCAACTACCCACACTCAGAATGGTAGTAGACATTCATTAAACTTAATTAGTGTTTGCTTCAAAGTTGTTTAAAGCCAAGGGTTTTTATCTTGCTTTTAGTGCATGGTGTCTTGTCCTCTCAATTTTATTTTCCCAGTAGCTATGAAAGAGTAGGAAGATAGCCATGCACAGCTGCCACTTTCTCTTACTGTAGCCTTGCACACATGTTTTCAAGCCAAGCACAAGTCTGCAGTCTGCTCTTTGACTAGCTACTTGTACCCTGCTGCCCTTCTTCCCACAGCTCTTGAGAACATTCTGCCTTCCATATTTCCTTTTGATTTATTTTACTAATTTTTGTTCTGTGTTTTTCAATACAGACTGGACTATAAGTATTGATTCAATGCCCATAACCTATTTTCTTTCATTTTATTTTCAATTATGTTTCAAAGAAAATCCAGCCAAGAAGTAGAACACATAGCAAGGACCAGAAGATATCCTTAAATGCCTTTAATGATATTTCATTCAAAACACTGTAGAAGTTTTAATTAATTTAACTCTGTATCTGGCTTTATATTTGGCTCCATATTTGATATTCAGTATCTGAGAAAGGTGCAAAAGCTCTGCAACCCCTTTTCTCCCTCCTCCTGGGGATTTAACTGTCTGTGTTTAAGGTCAACTTTGATATGGCAGAGCTGTGTGGTCTCAAACCTGACTGCTGGAGGAAAGGCTGTGAGAATGCACTTTGGGGGCCTCCTGCCTTTGGCTTGGGTGCTATATTAGACCCAGGGCTTCTACATTCATAGTGTTTCAAGAGGATTTGTGATTCTTCCTATCTAAGGAATTCTAAATTTTCAAGTGAAACCAATTTGTATGACCTCATCTGGTTTGTTGATTGTATTTTCCTTCTTCAATTTATCTGTCTTCCTATTCTTTTTCTTTTTAATTTTATTTTATCTGTATTGTAATTTGGTAAACTGAATCTGTATTTTTTCTCCAGAGCAGAAATTTTGGCTTGCTTTTTTAAATCCTGCTGTTGTTTCTATTTTCTCTTTCTTGTCTCATATTCATATGGTAATTCAATTTTATCATGACTCCTTAGCATATTGAAGACTTTGCTGATATTTTCTATATTCTTACTTCATCTATGTTCATTTAAATGATTTGAAGATAGAATATGAATGTAGATCAGCACCTGTTTCTGCACTGATATCTCTTGTGGTTTGATATCATATTGCAATCTATAAACTACTTTATAGCAATATTTAGAAGTGCAGCTCCTGAGATTTTAACTTGTTAATGATTTACCTTCCATTTTAGTCTCAAAGTCCATCTGAAGCTCACTGAAAAAGTCTTTTATATACATATTGATCAGGAAATCCCAAGCTTTTCCAAATTTTATTTATTGCTATTATAGAAAAATTGTTAAGTTCTTTATTCAGCCTTATATACCACAGCAATGAAACATTTCTATCCGTGTATAGAGACTGCTTCCTAACATATTTTTAGATATTCAAGAACTTAGGTTTAATTTTAAAAAACTAAAAAGAAAAACCAACAAAAAAACCAAAACACATAAACGTGAGCATAAAGATTCCAGGATTCAGCTGTTTGTGTTGTCTACTCAGATTTTCTTAAAGCAAAATTCATGAGTTTTCTGGCCAATTTCCTACCAGGCCCATATGGATCACATATCCAGTTATCCAGTATAGATTCTGAGTTGCTTGTGAAATTCCCAGCAAAATATATTTGAAATTTATATATATATATATATATATATATATATATATATGTGTGTGTGTGTGTGTATAAAAAATATCAGTGCTCAGCTACTACAACAGGATGGAGACTGTAGCAATTCAGCCTAAAAAGAATTCTGGATTATGAGTGGCACTGCCACAGAACAGTTACCCTGTTATCTCTGAAGTTCTAAGGCTCATTTAAAAGGAAAAAAGAAAAAAAGCACTATGAAATAGCAAAGCAATTACTTCAACCTGAACATGATCTTGTCACTTTTTCTTTGAACATGAGAATCCATCTTCAAAAAGTCTTTGTCAGTTCTAAAGCACCATCAAAGCATTCCTAAGCAATAGTGCAAACACAAATAGCTGATGAGACCTTTCATTGTTAGTGCTTTAAAACACTCAAAGAGATAGAGCTCCAACAGGATGATTATTTCAGTCAAGCAGATTTCCTTTGTGTCACATATAGACACCTTGTGTAGATACACTCAAGTGTCTGTAAAAAAAATTATCTGGTTTCAACACAGTCCTTTGCACTATAATCCTGGGTTTAAGATTATTTATCTTGTAAAGCTAAATTTAACAGAAATTTCATCCAAAGCCTATTTAGCTGTTTGCACCTGTAAGGCTATTGTAGCTGTTATTTCTGTAATCAAGATAACAAATGTCATTAAAAATACTTAAGAACTCTTGCAAGTGTCAGATTCTAAAGAAAGCAAAACCTGGAACTCACTGTAGTATCAATTGTGGTGCCACATTCTTCCCGGTTTGTTGGATTAAACAAATCTGTTAATGACCTAAATAGTTTGTCAATGACCTAAGATAGTGTGCTGCTGTTCTCTTCTAAGTGCATGTTGGCAAATATAAGAGTAATCCTGTACTGCTAGAAAGATGGACAACAAAAATTTTCTTCCATCCCTGTGACCTATGAATATATTTTTGTTAAATTGCTGCTGTAATCTTAACAATAGCAGCTGTACTTCTGAGATTCCAATTTTTTGTTTGTTTTTTTTATTATTTTGTTTTTTTTTAATCTAGTACAATATATTATGGAACTGTGCTTCACAGCATGATGATCTAATAGCAGAATAGTTCTGAAAACAAAATTACTCTGGTTGAAGTCATACTTTAAATATTTTGGATGTGACCTGAATTGGCCACTCAGTTTGCTCATTATATTGTTGGTATTGATTGAATGAATCTTGTATGAATGTATGCACTTTAAAATGAAAGCTCTTAGTATGCAATCTGTATCTTGATAATTGATAGCTATTTTTTCTTACAAATACGATGCAACCCAAAAATATAAAAATAAAATAAATAAAAATAAATACATAAATAAAATATAAATAAATACATAAAATAAATAAAAATAATAGCAGAGAAACATTAAATCCATTGTTCCCTTAAAAGCCTCAAGGTTTGTTCTAGAATAAGCAGTTCACTGCAACTCAGTCAGCAAGATCTAGATAACTGCATGAGATAAATATTTGGTCCCAAGAATAAAATAAAATGAAAGTTACACAAAATGCCCTTACCTGAACAAATTAATGCATTTACATTGCATATGTGAAGGTCTTTCAAGAGTTTTTTAACTGAGGGAAGAGCTAGAAGTTAAAAACTAAAACAAAAATAAAAGTTAAGTATTTCACGGAACAAAGTTGCTGTTCCTATTTAATATTCTGTTTTAGCTGAATTGCGTTTATCTCTTAAAGTCCCAGCCTGAGGAAAAGAGAACCCTTTTCCTTCTAGCAGTCCAAATGTAGCAAGAATCTATAATTTATAATTAATAAAATAATTGTAATTTTTAATTTATAAGTTGGAAATAATTTTGTGGGAGAGTTTGTAGTAGTCTGCTGACTTCAAGTCAGGCCTGAACTTCTCTAAGTGTTTTCTAGGTCTTCTTGACCATAACTTTGGTTTGTGCAAGATGTTACTATAAGAGTATTTTTGTCTTATTGAGGTTATTTTCCAGTTTATTATGTTCCAGAATTTCAATCTAAGTAACAGAGTGACATTTGCCAAGCAAAACCCAGACAAGGTGTGTTTCATATGAAATCCACTTTCTTTATTCTCTTCACCTAACTACCCACTCTTTCAGATCTGAAATGTGTTCTAAGTCAATAAGAATAAGGATGTTTTATACTGAACTTAATGAAATGCCATGTTCAGACACCCAGTGTGTTTATGTCACAGCACCACCTGAGTTCTCTTGCCAGCAAACAGGCAGTGAATGCAGCATTGAGTTTCACCTTGGGCTAGCTAACTGTCCTTGGCAGTGTAAAGTCAAGGTGAAAAATTTAAATAATTTAGGATTTTGTCCTCCATTAGATATGATATTATCTTACCATCACAATTAGGAATGCTGAAATTCACAGTTTGTGCATGTCTAAGGATCTTAGCACTGCATGTGCTCGAGCATACGTGCACACTCCTTTTCTTTGACCTAACACTATCAGCATTTTAAATTTTTAAGACATTTTAAAAGGCTAGTGTTTTTTTCCTCAGGCACTTTGGAACATAAAGTTTGAGAAAATTCTTCAATGATTAATAGATTTTACGTGTAGTTAAATAGCAGTTAATAAAGAAATGGGGTACATTTTTGTGCAAGCTTGCTTAAATTGTACGCTGGTTTAATAATTATCAGGTTTGTATATATTACTGTTTTGTACAAGCACTTATGCTTATAAAATAAGGAATTTTGTAAATCCCTGCAAAAAAAAAATAAAGAATAGAAGCAGATGGCCTACAATATTGAATTGCATTATTCTGATGACACTCATATGAAAAGTGATATTTTCTATGCTCTGTTCCATGATACAGTTTGGAATTTAATTCCTGTATTACATTGTCCTTTTAAAGATATGGAGTAACTATAGATATACTCTCTTAAACATTTAGACTTGTACTTACACATGTACATTGTAATCACATTTCTTTAAATATAAAAAAAGCAAAATGAACTTTCTCCTGGTACGTGGTTTGTATTTTAATTTAAAATTAAACCCTCCAAGCTACTTAATAATCAAAAAAGCAGAAATATTTATTGCACTCAGACTTTACTTGAAGACCTATTTTCAGTTGTCTCATCCTAGAGTAGTTGAGTAAATGGGTCAGATCCATCTCTTTGTAAGAAAGCTTCCTCTTTGTGACTGACTTTAAAGGAGTCTAGACAGATATTTTGGATGCTGATGTCTAAATTTGGACAGATAATACCCTTTCCAGAAGTTTAGTTCAAAGTGGTTTACAGAAGCTTAACCACTGTGAAAGAGTGAGACTGTTTTTCCTCTGCACTTGGAAACAAAGCTGTGATGGTCAGTGAAGCAGTAATGTGCCTGGTATTGTCACTGTGAAAATCTTTTAACTATGACAAAATAGTAAATCTTTGAAGTATAGGAATATATTTAGACATTGGCAGTTAAAATATCTGAAGATGGGTGTACTTACAAGCCTTTTAAGAAAAATTAGGCAATGTAAATGGAATTTATACCACTTATGTTTGAATACTTAGAACTGAAACCTTCACATTTGTGTTTGGAGTTTTATGTTCCAGTCAGGTGTGTTTCAACCAGGTATCTTGTTTTTCCCTGACTAAAAAAAGACATTGATTGACCTGCTCAAATTGTGCATGCTTTTCGGTTAGATCCTGTCTCATTTGCCAAATAAAAATTAATAGAAAATACCACTATTTTATAAACTTTAAATCTGCACAGAGTACTTAATTATTCTGAAAAAAAAAAAAAAAGAAAAAGGGAGAGGAAGAAGAAGGAGATCTCCAGAAGGCAGTATTCTTCTAGATTTTAATGTCTTGATTCTCTTCCATTTACTTCAGCAATTCTGACATTACATTTTGTAACTAAAAGAAGACTTTGAGAAAGGTAATGATTAAAAAAATGCTATGTATATAAACCCATGACTGAATTTATGGAACACTTGCTACCTTCATATTAGTTTGCACACACAAGAAGTAAACTTTATGTCAGAAATCAGGCTCCTTGTTTCAAGGCAAATTTATAGACATCAATGACTAGAAGTTTTGATAGAACTTGACAAATAGTTGATAGTTGAAACATTCCTAAACGGATTCTACACTTTAGTCCCTTCCTTCCTTCTTTCTCCCTCTCTTGTAATGTTTATATTTTCTTGTTTATGTCTTGGACCTTCCTGTTTCCTTCAACAAACTTTGTTTTAGGTCATCAAAACATACATTCTGTCCTCCAAACTAAGCCTAGCTTTATAGCCATTTTAAAAGCTCACTTCTAATTTAAAATTAGGACTGAATTAATAGAAATTATCTATACTTTGCAAATGTATTAGCATTTCATATTTCTATGAGATATAATAATAGTCTTATGGAGTCTTTCCTGATTTAACTTCACTAAAACATATCCACAATGTTGAGCTGTAAGACCTTTTCTGACAAAACGCTTCAGGAGACTGGTCTTCGGTGTTTAAAATGCTTAATGTTTTATGGGTTGCCTGTTGCTTTCTGACTGTGTTTGTATGCTAGCAGGGAAAAAATAAAGCAAAGAACTTTTAAAAATCATCATTATGACTAAGGAGCTACATTTTAGCCTTTTGAATTAAACTGTGCAAATATCACTAAATGTTCCATCCATATAGCAATCACTGTTACATAAGGTCAGTGAACAAGCATTTTGATGCAGTCAGATCAGTGGACCAACAAAATTTTTTTCAGAAATGTAACAGATGAGTTGGACAGAAGAAAGATTCCTCAAAGAACAGGTGAAGTTTTCAGCTATTTAGCCACAGAGGTCAGAAGGCCAAAAGGTACGTAGATGTGGCACTTAGGGACATGGTTCAATGGTGGACTTGGCAGTGTTGAGTTTCTGGTTAGACCAAATGATCTTATAGGTCTTTTCAAACCTAAATGATTGTATGATCGTTGGTGTACGGATTTTTTCCTTGTTTCAAATTCCTGGCATTTATTCTCTCTCCCAGTCTCAAAGTGGTTGAAGATTCATAGAGTATATTGAATACGAGGATCTCAACAGAAATGCAAATCAGAAAAAAAGGTGGATACACACCTTTTTAAAATATTAATAAGTTTAATAAAAATGTTTCCTTCTAAACTCTCATCTACATTGGGCCAGTGTCAGTGAAATTTCTTCATTTCTAGATGGTGTTTATTTTCAAACACACATTTCCAACTTTCACAGCTCTCATTATGGAAAATTGGTAATTTTTATTCATCTGTCTTTGGTGATGACCCAGCTTCAGATGTGTTAGCAAAATTTATTACTTATTTCTTATTACTTCCTTATTACTATCTCACAGAGTAAGAGAAAACCTCCATTTAATCAAACTGTTTCTGGACTAATAAATTAGCTATTTATCTCCTGGGATTTAGGGATAAATTTAAAAGAAGACATGGAATTAGTTTAGAGTGGATTTATTTCTTTTCCCTTAGGAAAATTTATTCACAATCAGCATCTTTAGCATTTAAAAGCCTAGGACCGAGATATTAAGTGACAAATACATACTTACAGAAAGGGAGACAGACCTGAACAATCAAATGTATGACAGGAAAATGAGACAAAAATAATCTGCAAATAAGGAAAAATTTTGGAAAAAGAAGTTTAGCTTTTGCTTCCTAAGTTTATGGATTTTTGGCCAATGAAGTGGAAATAACACCATGTCTCTATGCCAAAGTGAAGACAGGTTATGCTGATTAAAAACATCTGTTTGTAAATTCTGAGCCATAAAGGTCTGATGGAAGTGCAAAACAAGACCAAATTCTTCTAGTTTAATGATTATACATTTGATAAAACCCTATTTTCTTTAATAACTAAGTAGCTTGGGGGAATTTCAAAGTCCAATGAGGGATATGAATAATATCAATAAAAATTTTTACTGCCTTTTTTTACTTTTGGAAGACTGTACTTCTGTTGTATCATTGCTACTATTTTTCTGATTTTTGAATTACACAGAACTACCACAGTCCTCTGATAGAAATCCCTAGAAATTAGTCTGGGAGCACTTAGGGGGTCTTTGATATTTTAGGACACCTGCTAAGACCTGACAGCTGCCTCTCACATCAGTGTGATTGAATCAGTAGGATGGGATGAATACCCTCAGGCCTATGTGTGAATGTCCCATTACTTCCCTGGAGGGAATTTTCACACCTGAGCCAGTTATGGCCTATCAAAAGGGATGAATGATACTTCCCAGGTGGAGAGGAGGCTGTTTTACAACTGAGCTAGTTGTGTGAGGGAGGATATTAGCATTTAGTAGCATTTGGAGTCTTAAAAGTTATTTTTAGGTTCTGAATGGCTACAACAAGAAATACTTCAAATATTTGTATTTTCTTGTAGATATTTATTTATGGCTTTCCTAAAGTAAAAATGTAGGGGAAAAATAATTATATTTTGAAATACCTGTTTCCCAAACTGGCAGTTAACAATGAAACAGCAGATAACACTGCCTTCAAGGTCTGTTACAAACAAAAGAGTAAATAACACCAATGTCAGTTGCTGGTTTTCTTGGTAACAGACAAGGCAGGTTCTCATATTAGTTACAGATATGTGGGTTTCAAATATCATCTAAGTGATTCAATCCAAGTTTGTTCTTCTCCTTTGGGTGTTATAAACCAGCTGCTTAGACTGTTCAAAGACACCTTTTACCTGCCACAGAGAAGCCCATATGTAATTATTGGTTCCATTCTTTTGCCTATGGGACCTGTGGTAAAATCTGCTGTTCAAAGTTCTGAACTTTATTTAATCATCTGACTCACAGTGCTATCTACTGTAAAATGTAGGGAGTTACATGAAAATATCCTTATCATTTGTGGAAATGTTCCCATCTCTAGTTAAAAGTGGAAAATCAGGTTTACTGCATTTGTTTGTATGTGTTCCAGCTATTTAAATTGCAGTGACATGTATAAGAAATTATTGTTAGTAAGAGCTAGCTTTCACTTGATTTTACTTTTTTTTTTGTGCTTTGTCTCAGTTCCCTCTTCAGTGATTTTTAGAATTGTCCCTGTCCTTTTTTGTTGTTGTTTGTTTTCCAGTTGTAAAAGACTTGTTAATAAAACATGAAAGATGAGAGTATCATTAATGCTAGTTATCCCTTCTTGGATTCATGTCAAATCTGAAGGAAGAAACAAAACCAGCAAAGCATTGACTTCAAATTAAGTCTTGATATGATATGCTTGTCTCCTCCATCTACTGTTCATTATAAATTCATCCTGTTGAGATAAGAATTTATATTTGATTTAGATATTCTTCCTGAATGACTTCTAAAAGGGAATGCTGTGTTTAGAAAAGGAGATGAATCTCTGCTCTTTTTTATCAAAAGATACCAGAGTAATGCCTCTTATCTATTAGGAGAAAAGAATTAAATGTAAGGTGGAGGGACACTGCTTTTTTGGGGGGGGGGGTGTTGTTTGTTTTGTTTTGTTTTGTTTTGTGAGGAAATTTAAGAAGTTGGAAAGTTTCTCAGCTTCTCTTTAGACAGGATATTTGATTTACTGGACTGTTAAGTCTGATCCTCTGTGTTTTCAAGACCTCAATGGTCATCATTTATAGAGATAGAAATGTGTCAAGTTAGGAGTAAAACGCTAATCCTACAGATTGCAGAATGATAGATTAAAACGCTTTCTTGGAGATGTTTTGCACTATACATGGTGTTAAAGAGAACCAAACTCCCCTAAATTATCCAAAGTTAACTTGTGTGGTTCTTAATGTCTTCAGCAAAGACTTCACTCCTGCCAGCTGTCCCAACAGCTTCTAGTGTCTTGTCATAGCTTTCAAGTAATTTCAGCAAGTTTAGAATATTTTATTTCCTTTCTAATACTGTTCTTAAGTTCCTCCCTTCCTCCCAGCCAGGGAACCACAAGTTCTGGAACAGCTTTTTGGTTTCTCTTATCCTTCCTAATTTTCAATTTCAGGTCCAGCTTCTGCTATTTACAGCACTGTTTTCATCCTCTCCTGCTTGTCCTGAACTTTCAGAATAATATGACCAACCACCTTTTTTTTCTGTCAGTGACTTCAAAATTCTAGTTTCAGCAATCTCAAATAATGAGAAAGAAGTCCTTTGTCCCTTCCACTTCTAGGATATTTTCCTGTACAATGAATTTCAACCATATCTTGTAATTAAGCTATAAAGATTATTTTTATGGCTGTCCAAACCTGGACCATTAAGCAGTTTTCATCTCTGAAATGTGATCTTCATTTCTTAGCTTGCATATAGGTACTAGCACACTGTCCAGAGAAGGGAGTACTTGAACAGCATGAAATGGTTTCTCTAAGTCAGATCCTAATTTGACTAAATATTCAAATTGTGCTGGCTACAATGCTTAAGCTGTTCTCCCAGAAGCTAAGACTTTAGTTCCCAGTAAATGAATGTTAACAAAGAAATGAAAGAACACAAGGTTTTAAAAAATGCTTAAAATGTAAAAAGTATTGGATGAGTGAGCCTGCCATGGGAGGTGTTCCACTGCACCTACTATTTGTGAAGAGAGAAGGACTGGTGGCCGATGTGACAGAGACTGTCTTGGGCACAGCAATCACAAATCTGAAATTTTTTATTTTTCAAGAAGTAAACAGGTGGATCAGAACTGCTGTCTTGACCTCTGGAGGGCAGACTGGCCTCTTTAGAGGACTGGTTGTAAGAGTTCTGTGGAAAGTAGTTCTGAAGGACAAGGGAGTACAGGAAGGGTGGATACTCTTTAAGAAGGAAATCCTAGAGAAACAAGAGCAGTCCATCCACATGGGCCAAAAGATGAGTTTTTGGAGAAGACCAGCCTGGCTGAACAGAGAGCTTTGGCTGGTACTCAGGGAAAAGAAAAAATAAAGTTCAATACCTTTGAAGAAAGAGACAGATCACTCAGGGGAACTACAGGATGTTGTGAGGTTATGCAGGGGAAAAATTAGATGGGCCAAAGCCCATCTTGAGCCTAATCTGTCTACTACTGTAAAAGAAAACAAAAATTATTTTTTCAAATATGTCATTAACCGAGAGGCTAAAGAAAATCTCCATCCTTTGCTAGAAGGAACAAAGGATAAGGAAAAGACTGAACTCTTTTTTGTCTCTTTAATAGGGCATCCAGTTGCTCCCTGAGTACCCAGCCCCCTGGGTTGGAAGTTACTGATGAGGAGAAGAATGAAGCTGCCATAACCAGGATGAAATGGTCAGCAACCTGCTGTGCACACTTAGACATGCACAAATCTATGGAGTCAGATGGCATCCACCCAAGGGTACTGAGTGAGCTTGTGGAAGAGCTCACTGAGACACTCCATCACAGCCACAGTCCTGGCTGACCAGGGATGTCAGCTGATTAGAAGTTAGCAAATGTGGTGACTACGTACAAGAAGAGTCAGAAGGAGGATCCAGTGAACTACAGGCCTGTCAATCTGGCCTTGGTGCCAAGGAAGGTCATGGAACCGATCATCTTGAGGGCCATCATGAGACACATACAGAACAACCAAGAGATCTGGGCCAGCCAAGCATAGGTTTAGGAAAGGCAGATCCTGCTAGACTAACTTGGTTTCCTTCTACAAGGTGACAGGCTTAAAGGTCAGGAAAGACCATGAATTTTGGCATGGTTTCCTACAGGATTCTCCTGGAGAAACTGACTGTTCATGGTGTGGACAGGTGCACTCTTCATTGGATAAAATCTGTCTCAATGGCTTGTTCAGAGCATGGTGGTGAATAGAGTTAAATCCAGTTAAGGGACAGTTACAAGTGATGTTCCACAAAGGTCAGTGCTGGTGCCAATCCTGTTTAATGTCCTTATCAAATCTGGATGAGGTGATTGAGTTCACACTAAGTTGGAAGTTTTGATCTGATAGACTATTAGAAGGCTGGATCAATGGGCCAAGGCCAGTAGTAAGAGGTTCAACAAGAAGTGCCAGATCCTACATTTCAATCACAGCAACCCCATGTAGGGGTAAAGGCTTGAGGCAGACAAAGTATTGACTGGAAAGTGTTTTTTTCATTGGAAAAGAACCTAGAGGTGTTGGTTGGCAGTCAGATGACTGACAACTAGCAGTGTGTCCAGATGGCCAAGAAGGCAAATGGCATCCTGGCCTTGTATAAGAGATAGTGTGTCCAGCAGGAGTAGGACAGTGATTGGCTGTCTGTACTAGGCACTGGTGTGGCTGCCCCTTGAAACCTGTGTTCAGTTTTGGGCTCCTTACTGCAAGAAGGACACTGAGGTGCCAGAGAAGGTCTAGAGAAGGACAATGGAGCTGGTGAAGGTTTTGGAGCACAAGTCTCAGAATGAATAGCTGAGGGAGCTGAGGTTGCTTAGCCTGGGCAAAAGGAGACTCAAGGGGAGACCTTATTGATCTCTACACCTACCTAACAGGAGGTTGTATTGAGGTGGGTGTCAGTCACTTCTCTCTGGTAAAAAACGACAGGACAAGTGGAAATGGCCTCAAGTTGCACTAGGGGAGGTTTAGATTAGATACTAGGAAAAAATTCTTCACATCTGATAGGATGCTCAGGCATTGTAACAGACTACCCATGGAAGTGGTGGAATTGACATCCCTAAAAGTGTTCAAAAGGCACGTGGATGTGGTGCATGTTTTAGTCATGAGCACGGCCATCCTAGGTTAATTGTTGGACTTGATGATCTTAGAAGTCTTTCAGAACCTAAACAATTTTGTGATTCTATAAAAAAGAGCTAGAAAGACTTAATAAAGGTGTTTATTTTTACATATTTTTGTGGCCCCATTACTTCACTTATGGTTATCATTGCTAAAGTAGGTCATTATTCTATTTTATAATATAATGCCATGATATGTGACTTCCTATCTACTTAAGATGCATATTGTAGAGGAATGTGCCCCAGGGGGTATTTTCACGTACTAGAAATGACTTTCCATATCTGATAAACTGCTTAGGTTTGAATAGTGGAGCAATTTCCTTTCCTTGCCTCCTCTGAAATGGACCAAATACACTTTATATAGTCTAACTAAAATAATTTCAAGGTAGATTAGAAGCGTAGGCTTGCTTTGGGTGAAATTCACTTTCCAAAACCTCAAAGAGATTTAGACGCTGCACAGATATTTTAATTTTCTACACACTAGTACACTTTAATTCTTCTGTTCTGAGTCTGAAGTCAATGGAGCACTCTTTGCCAGTTGTCCTAATAAGTAGCTAGTACTGACAACTTAGCTACTGTGCGGCTATCACCACAGCTAATGTGGGCTATGCAGTGCCATATATCTTAATTTTGACAGTGGATTTGTGTCAATTTCTAAATACCAGGAAAAGAAATAGAATTAATTATAATTCATCAGACTATATAATAGATTACTTGGTTCAAATGGCTGCATATTTCAGGATGAAAGTCTATTCTCAGCTGTATATTAACCACAAAAATATCACCTATGAATCCTATTTACATTAACACTTTAAGATTAGACATTTTGAACGAACTAGTGCTTAAGTCCCCTGCTATGATATCCCCCCTTGAAAATTATTTCTCTATTCACAGTGAATAAATAACTCAGACACTTGGAAACAAGTTATCTTTTAATATTGTAAATGTGATCAACAAACACAAAGTTCCCCATGTATGGAGAGTTTGGGTGTAATTGCCAATATACTGGCAATGTAACAGTACAGCTATACAAAAACTGTTGCAGCCCATTGATGCATGATTAAAATTAATTGTTTATGTAATATATACTGAGTGAGACATGAAAAAAAAAAACCACAGTGATGATAGATCCACTTCATTCTTATCTTATTGCGGAAGTTTAAATCTTGTTTGAGTAAAAATTTGGTGGCAAAATTAAATTGAAGTTTCTTCCCATTATTAGAATGCCCTCTTCCATATTTGCAGTTCAAGGTTACCTATATGTTGGGCATTACTTCATGCTAGAGAAACTTCCACTCCCCATTAAATAAAGTCTAATTTTTATTCTCAACCATATGGCTGTTTAAGGCTCTATTATCAGGTGTTGTATCCAGTTCTTGTTTAAGACATAAGCCAGGAATTTTGCTCATAGATATTTAAGTATTGTGCTTTTAAAAATTAACTGGTGGGGTTTTTGTGTTGTCTTGTTTGGGTTTTGTTGGTGTTCCTTAAATTATTTAATTTTTTACCCATTATGGCTGCTTCTAAGTTTAGATACAAAACTAGGTCCTGGTCATGTAATTTGCTCCACTTAGTTTTGCCTTTATTTTTTTTTTTCAAAGCTTCATTTGTAGCCAGAGGGCTTTATTGGTCCATCTATTAATATTTTCCTTCCATGCATCTAAATTAGCACTGGATTTGTAAAAAGCTAAAGACACATAGATTCATTAAATTGATAAATACATACTCCTATTTTTTTAAAGGAGAGGGAGGGGAAATTCTATTGGGCTCAAAGAACAAAGCACAAGGATAAGACACTTGATAAAATATATTAGTATTCATAAACAAGGCTATAGTGTTTCTAAGAATAAACCTGAACAAGACATGACACTTGCGTAAGCAAAATGGAATGTAGAAATTGGTGCAAAACAGTTTTATTGGTATGCTGTCGAACCTCAAGGAAAGAAGAAGAAAAAAAAAAAAAGACTTCTCTGGAATTCTTTATGACCTGCTATGCTGCTATTGCATATTTGCTATTGCAAATATTAATGAATTGAGTGCTTCATTTAAATGTTTAATGAAGGCTATATAGGAACAACTGAGGAAATATTTCTGTTTAAGCCCAGAATTTAGAATGTGTCTCAATAAATTGAAGTAGTGCTCTAGAAAAAAAATAAGAATTATATTATACAAGCACAGGTTTCTACACTTGGGAGTAAATGAGTAGTTTAGCATGTGTAAGTGAGGAAGCAACTAATTAGGGGTAGTTAAGCAGAAAAGGACATAGATATTATTGTGACACAGAAAATATGAAACTACAATATTATGCTATTGCAAAGGAGTCAAAGATCTTATTGGGATTTCTGAACAAGATGGGAACCTGAAAACATTAATAATAGTCCCTCCTTTCACCCTCTGCTTTTGTTATAGTATTTTCTGCAGCATATACAGTTCTGCTCCCTGTAATGCGGTGATACGGACCACTTAGAAACACTGACAAGCAGTTTTGAGATACTTAGAAATCATCCAGAGTAGAGTGGACTAGGGGAGACACAAGAAAATCATCAAAATGGTTGAGACTGGAAGTGGCCTCTGAAGATCTTCCATCCTAACCTTCTCCCTAATCAAGCAAGGCCACCTACAGCTATTTGCCTGAGACCATGTCCAGATAGATGGATACCTTGCAGGTGGGAGACTCCATTCACTCACTGGACAACCTGTGCTGATGCTTGGTTATGCTCACAGTAAAAATGTGTTCAGAGTGAACATCCTCTGTTTCAGTTCATGGCTTTTGTCTCTGATCCTGTCACTGGGCACCACTGAGTAGACCCTGGCTCCATTTTCTTTGCACCCTCCCTTAAGATATTTACATATATTTATAAATTCCTTCCTGTGACATCTCTACTCCAGGCTAACCAGCTCCAGATTTCTCAGCCCTTCTTCATGTGGCAGATCCTTCAGTCCCTTCATCATCTCCTTTTTTTCGACACTTTTCAGTTTGTCCATGTTTCTCTTGTACTCAGGAGCCCAGAACTGGACACCTTTCTTCAGATATGGTCTCGTCATTGTTAACTGGAGGGTAAGAATCGCCTCCCTCATAAGTCTTGAATCAGGTAAGGTAGTCCGAATGTGAGATATTGATTCTAGAGTTATGGAAAATCATCTTGAAAAAGTTTGGACATTCCTATCAGTGAAAGTCATTGGATGATCCCATCTTGCTAGGCAAGAAGGAAAAAGAAAACTGTCTGACATACAGATCGATGCAGTACTGTGAGAAACATCATGCCTGTTATGTTACACAGGTCAGTACTTTTAAAAATAACAATAACACACGATGGGTACAAATTCCTCATCAATTTTCTATGTGATCCATCAAACTGACATATGGATATAACCTATGGCTCATTGTCTCCCTCAAGTGGATAATGCAAGAAAAGGGAGTTATCTCTTTTAGACAGATTTTTTGGTTTTATTCCATCCTGCTCTGACTCATTCTTCTGTTTTAAGGCACATGGCTTGATACATGCAGCCAGTTGGACCAAGAATATGAGTATACAAGGTCATCATTAAAAGCTGTGAAAAGACAACATTTGGGATGATTTTCCATAGCCAAAATAACAACAATGATTCTTTCTTTTCCCTTTAGCTATACCAAAACTCTTTATGTCATAGAAGTAGGAGATAGATTTCCTGAAAGACCACACAGTATTTTTCACAACTGCAAGAGGGTAAAAAAAAAATAAAACAATGGCTGGCAGAAAGAACAAAAAACTCAGTTGTCTGAAATCTGAAGTCCCAAAGGTTTTCTTCAGTGTTTTCTGTGGCAGGGCAGAAGCTGTGAACCACTCATCTTGAACAAATGTCGGCACTCAGATTTGGGTCATTTAATTGGACAGAGTCTGTTTAGGGCTGTTAAGCCACAGCATCCAGAATCCCTAAAAGATTACCATTTTTGTTGGTTTGGGGTATTTGTGGATCTGGCGTTATAAAACATATTTTATGGAAACTCTTTTGAAAAATCTTAAATTCTGTCAGTGTTTATGTTATAGTAGCTGACCTAAATTGAAAGACAGGAGAAGCAGGAATTGAAAGCAGGAAAGAAATAAAATATTAAGTATTCAGATTTACTGGGTACTAGTGATAGATTTCTGTGGGGGAAAGATGAATTTGTCAGTCTTTGGTAATTTCATTTTGGAAGGCTTAGAGAAATTAGGCTTCAAGTTTACATTACTCCTAAGTTTGACATGTAAATGCACCTAATGAGAATGTAATAAACCCAGACAATTTCATTTAAAATGTTTAAAAATAATGCTGAGAGAACTAAACAAACCCAAAACCCATTCTCACAAAGATCTTTGCAAAGATCTTTAAAAAGTGTTTACTTTTAATGGGGTTAAATTCTTATTGGCATTTATAAAAATTGTTTTAAATGGCTGATGTACAGATGACATGTATATTCTTATTTGATAAATTTGTAAATTGTAATTAAAATAGTCAAAAAAAAAAGAAGCAAGCAAGTAAAGAAGTTTGGGGGCTGGCTTGGGGAGGTTGTGAGGTTTTGTTTGTTTTCTTTTTGTTTTTGTTTTGGTTGGTTGTTGTTGTTGTTTTGTAGTTCTTGTTACAGTCCAGGAGCTTGTGTAGCAAATTCTCTGGTACATCTCATTTTGGATACTGACAAACTGGGTCTGTGCTTTCCTGTTTCTTTCTAGTGGTCAATACTGATAAAGTTCAAAGTTCCTTCAGTGTAACTGGAAAGAAACATGAGAAGTTCTGTCATTATTGAAATGAAGGAGTTTTGCAGTAGACAACACTTGAGAAATTACAATCACAGACTGTCTTCCCAGTATGTCCCTGACTTGCAGTGTGATCTTAGGCTTGTTGATCCAACATTCCTGCTCCAATATTCTTCATCTGAGTACTAATGAGACATATACAAAATCCCTAAATACCCTGAACAATAGGTAACTATAACGACATGGGTAGTACTGGGAACCTCTTTCTTGTCAGAGAGGACCTAATTCTTTGTAAACTGTTGTTGGCTGAGGAAAGCATTGAGAATTTCATGTCTGGACAGAAATGTAACCCAGGCAACAAGGGAAAAGGCTCTACATCAATGTAGTTGAGTTGAAGTGACTACACGAGGGTATTACACAATCCCTCTGCAATGTTAGAACCATACCCTTTTCTTCCCCTGCCTTCCTTTCTGTCATCTTAGAGTGACACCTTTGACTCATATATTTTTATGTTCGACTTGTTGTCTGTTTGTTCTCTGCTCAGAAAACTCTGGATAGTAAGTAACAATGCAAAAGCAGTCAGTGATAAAAAACAAAACAAAACCGGGAGGAAATCACTGAATCGGTGCTTGCACAAAGGTTTGCTCATCCGACCTCATATGCTTCCCACCCTATGGCTGGTCTTGCAGCGTTAACCTGTCTCGCCTTCCCCGGAGATTGTGGAGATGACTTGGTTACTCCCGTGGTGTGGAGTGAAAGTGGATCGCCACTCTTTTCCCTCCTGCAGGATCACACAGAACTCAGCTTTCCACGACGTTGTTCTGCTCGGTTTTCCACCCAAGACCCGCTTAGTCCTGGAGAAGCAACCTGCTGCCCAGCTCCCTTCACCGCCCGGGCTGGCACGAAGCGCTTTGCTTTAGCAATGCGTTTGCTTTTAACAAGAGTTATCTCCATTACCGCTTCAGGCAAATGAACTGACTAATGAGTTTTTTGTCGGCCGTGGAAGTGTGCTGCAAGTAATTAAGGGATGTGCTGTGGGACCGATTAAGCTGCAAGTCACAGCGGCCGGAGCCCAATCGCTGCGAGCCCGCCGCAATCTGTGCCGCCTGTGCTCGGCTCCACAATGGGATCATTGACTATTTATTTACTCCGCACAACAACTCTGCTGTTTATTTAATTATAGGAGCTTTTCAGTCACCCACCCCCACCGCTTCAGCCCCATCTCTTCCACGCTTTTTGAGCCCTCCCCTCCCGCCTCTGATAACCGGTTGGTTGCTTGGGCAGATGAAACGGGGCAACGCCTGAGCATCCTTTGTGGGGTACGGGCTGCGCTCTCCCGGCGGATCCGGGAACGGGAATTTTCCGTGAGGGAAAGGGGAGGAGACAAGGATTTTCCTGTCAGATTGCTCATCACCTCTGCCTGGAGGTCAGACCTCGAGAAAACTGCACTGTGGAGGGGAAATCCTGCAGCTCTTCAAGGCATGTCCGAGTCACGAAACAAAATCGGGAGAAGCTCAGAAGAGGCGAAGAGACGCCTGTGGCGCTGCGGGGGCGAGTGCGGCTGGGCGAGGGAGGAAATCATTGGCACTCCCGCAAGGCGGGGCGGACGACACATTTCCCACCCCAATTCATCAGGGAGGCCTTGGTCCTTTTACCAGAGCCCCCTTCCCTCAGCGTTGACACTCAGGAGCGAGTCGGGGACGGGGGTGGAGGGGAGGCTGCGGTTGAGGCAGATGTGGTCGCCCACTCCCTGAATCCTCTTCCAGCCCGGGGAAGTGCCCGAGCTCGGTACCCGCTAGTTCAAGCAAGGAGCGGGAGCAGGCGAGTTTCAGCATGAAAACAAGTCGAGAAGCAGCCGAAGCTTTTTCTAGCACCCCCGCAGGCTGAGATAGGAGCACTCCACTCACCCCCGCACCCACGGGGAAAAATGGGGACTGGCAGGGGTCTCTGAAGCTGTTTCACAGGCGGCAGGATCCAACCCCCACTTCCTCCGCGTTCACAAAACGGGCTCGGGGACCCCAGTTAGGAGCCGGGACTTTGAACGCCGCGAATACTCGCTGTCCGGCGAGTTCGGGCTCTTCGGGTCACGATGCGGGGGGAAAGCCCTGCGCCCACCGGTGGCCGGCGGGCACCAGCGAGACTTGGCGGTGTGGGGAGCCGGCAGTGGCGGCCGTAGAGAAAGCGGGTTTCTGCTCCTTTAAAGGGCGCTGTGCAGCGCTCCCGAAGGGAGGCGGATCTCCCTCCTTCATCCCTTCCCTCCATCCCTCCCTTCTTCCCTCCCTCCCTCCTTCTCGCTCTCCCTCCTCCCTCGCTCCCTCCTTCCCTCCCTCCCCGCTTGCCGCCGCCGTCAGTGGTGCCCGGACGCCGGCTGCACCGCAGCCCGGGCTGTCCCCGGCGTCCTGCCACCGCCCTTCCTCCCCCGCCTCCGCCTTCCTCTCCCTCCCCGATTCCCCTCCCGCAACTCAAGGTAGGAGGATGTCCCGGGGTCTCCGGCTGGCGGCCACGGCCGGAGGGGTTGCATGCCAGTGAGGGGCTGCGGCGGCCGGGGGGGGGCCGGGGGTGGCGGGGGATGCACCGTGGCCGCGTTGTGCCGAGAGCTGCACACCACCATGGCTCTTGGCCAGGTGTCTCAGGGCAAAAGCGGGCGCTGAGCTGGCCGACCCGAGCGCTGTTGCCGCCCGGGTCTGTCCCTCACTGAGGGGAAAGCAGACCTGTCGGCTTCCTGTCTTCCTTCCATCGCTGCTCCGCATCGTCAGAGCCGCCGCCGTCCCCGCGCTGAAAGTGAAGGTGTGGGAAGAGGGAGCAAGAGGCCAGGGCAGCGCAGCCCCCAGGTGCCCCTCTCCCGGTGCCCTCCCGTCAGCCCGGAACTCCCTCCCGCAGCCGGAGCATTGCTCCCGAGCCGGGCTCAGGGAGGCAGAACAGGCTGCATTGAGGATGTGCCCTCCGCTCTCATGGGGGAGCGGAGGTGAGAAACGGGCTCTAACTTCGCTAGAGTTGTGGGTGGACGACAGTCTCTACTTCCGTAAGGTCCCCTCCTGCCCCTACCCGGCCCCCACTGTACAGCGCAGCCAGTCCCCCTTTCGGTTTATCGGCGACCCTGTCATTTATTTTTGAACAAAATCAGCATTCTTTGGCTGAGCATCCATCGCTAAAGTAGCCAGGGCGCTGACACTCTGGAAAGCAAGAGGCATTCCTGCCTACGGAGTGGAGGCATGATATCAAGAGCCGTGCGTGCACTGAGAAGGAATGAATACACTGTAATAGAAACCTCTCTTCACATTCTCCTTAGAAACTTTTGGGCGAGTACAGTAGGAAAAACATAAAGTATCATCATTTTCCTCCCAAAATCTTGCTCAGCTTCCCCAGCCCCAAAGGAAGCTGAAGGGACCAAAGGCTGATCTGTAGATCACGTCAGAAGTATTTGTTTTTGCTGCTTAAAACTTGCTAAGAAAGTGCATTGCTGTGATACTCAAAAGTGCCTGAACAATAAAATCTATTGCACACTCACTTCATTAATTAGAATACAAGTCTCTCTACTAGCTAAAAATTAATTACCATCTTAAAATGTCTTTAATCATTGGCACAGCAGAAACTCGGTTGTAAATTTGGACTGAGATAATAACAAACAGAGAAGGACCTACGGGGTTTTTTTTATAGCTGGTGGGAGTGAAATGCCAGTGGGCCGCAATGTGTTTTAAATGATAATATCAACATTCATTTGAATACTTTGGCAAGCGTTTTAGAAGAGAGGACTGTGTTACTGCTATGTCAGCAAAGCTGCAATACTTGATTCTAGAGATCTGGAGATGCTGGTCAGGTGTTGCAGTAAGCTGTGGCTCTCCTCACACCAGATTGCAACAGCAGGAGGACTGTGGTGGCATGTGAATCTGAAACGTTTGCAAGGATTTGCACGAAAATGTCCGAGAAACATTTGGGGGGACCATATGTTTTACATACATTAAATTTATAGCAGCTGTTGTTGTGAGAGGTCAAAATAGTAGATTACGTGATATGAAAACCTCACTATCTGTTCTTAGAGGCACAGCTATGACCTGAAAATAGAAGCCCATTCCTTTTTAAAATAATATGATAAAACTATACATCCCAGTAGGTGGCAGCTAGCTGAAGCTGGGTTAACTTTTATAATGATAACAGCACATAAAAATTAGATCTGATGGAAAAAGCTCCTGATATAGTAAGGTAATCAGAAACACATATCTCCCCTTTCCAAATGAAACATTATGCACATAATGCACACCATTTATACTTGACACACAGCTAAAATTGTAGTAGGTATTTATTACCCAGAAAAGATGTAAGGCCTCAGACTGTCTCTTCTTTCCCTGTCTATTGCTGGATTACTATTTTCCATATCAGCTACACTTGAACAGAGTCCTGTGTATTAAAGATGTCCTTGTGTATCAGAGATGTGTTACCAGCATGTCTACAATAGATGACCAAACAAATCAAAACATACATCCAAGGAATTGTAGATTTCCCAGCTAGTGATCACTGAAGTGTAGAGGGCAGTTTCATACAGACTTTAATATGGAAAGAGCTGTGTAACAGTGGTGACAAGATCCTAAAACAGAAGACCAGCTTATCTAGCATGACATTTTATTAGGGATTTCCAGACTTTGAATTGTACATCTCACAGGGAAAGAAATATGAAAGGCACCAAGAATATTTACCTGTTTTCCTGTTGAAATCACTCTGGAGGATGCACAAAAGTATAATTTTCTTTTTCATGAAGAAGAAGTGGAGTTAAAGTCCAAATAACAGAAAAGGAACTTAAGGTGAGGAAGACTGAGGCTTTAGTCAATTATATAGTCTATAAGTGATCTTCAGTTACCAAATATTTAGTGAGTTCTAGACATCTGATGTCTTGTAGGATTTGCTTTTTTTACAGAAGGGACTCCTATTCTTGAGAAAATATTTCTGGGTTAACTACGACTTTTCTTCGAGGTGGGAGCTAGGGTTTGAAAGAAGGGGGGAGGAATGTTAACACAGAGTATTAGGTGATGTCTGATAGTAGATAAGGAGGACATCGGTACTTCATCTGAACCCATAAAATGCCATAAAATAGCTGGCTAGCTAACATAATAGAGGGTATAATATATATCTTTGAAGAAGCCGATAGCAGATTTCAATTTCCTTTCCTCGCTGTGAAATGACTGGAAAGGGTGAAAACCCCCAGGAGTTTTGACACCTGACGCGGGGGAGGCGGCCGGGGCGCTGTCCGCGGTGCTGAAGGGGCCGCCCGGGGCCGCTCCGGGCGCTGTCCGCGGTGCTGAGGCCGCTGCCGGCGGCGGGGGCTGCCGCAGGGGGAAGGAAACCCGGTGTGAGCCTCAGGCGGCAGACCAGGGGCTGCAGCGTGGGCTGCTGAGTGTTTAATAGTAACAGGAATTAACCACAGGTTGTTTTACGATTCCAGTTCTAAACGCCTCCGTGAGTTAGGTGCTCTGTTGGGCTGAGATTACAGGTAGCTGTATTTTTTTTGTTGTTTTTTCAAGAGACCTTAGAAAATCAAACTGATAACAGGAGTCACTTTACCCAAAGTTTATGTTTTGTTTAATGTGCTAAACGTGAATATTATATTTTCAAAACTTCTCACCAAAACGAAATTAAATAAATAAAAAAAAACCCGGTTTGACTGCAAGGTGCATCTGAGCATTTGCAATTAAAAACGCATCTAAATAATATCTTTTATTTCAGCAACACCAGGAAGGACGGCAATGCACTTTCACAGTATTCACGTGGGTTGCTTTTATTTCTCTTTGGACTAAGAAAAAATATAAACGTGTAGAAGGGAATTAATGAAATAGTAAATAGAAGAAAAAGCACCTCTCTGTATTTTTTACTGGAAGATATTCTGAGTGTGAACTGAAGGAGTCGCTAGATATCCTTGCTTTTAACACGAGGTGCTCTTTTTAAAGTGCTCCAATAGTCAAATCGTCTGATTGAATTCCCTGCTAGACTGCAGAACTAGCCATTCATGATACTTATTTTTGACACTGCAGTTATGCCTCCATCTTAAGGAAAAAAAAAAATCAATGATGTTTAATAATCCTCTCGCAGAATGTACATTTCTTTTCATCAGCATTTTACAGCGTTTTAAGTAAAAGTGTGCAGAGGAAATCAGTAAGGCAAAATGATAAAAAGTTACTGTGAATTGCTAACACTTCTAGGGGTACAGAGCACAAACACTACAAGTTATAATCCTAATGCTGCTGTTACTTATTTACAGGTCTGACAGACAGATGTTAATTAAGAATAAACTGTAACTCACCTCTGCCATGCTCTGCTTCTGATAGATTTCACAGAGTGTTCTGGTTAGCTTGCCATCATTGGTATTTATTTCTGTAAAGTCAGGTTTATTCTATGTTCTTCTGTATGTATCTGTGGGGGGAGTTGCCCAGTGATATTTTCTTTATTAATGAAAGGCAAAGGAGGGAGATAAAGGAGACAAAATATATCTGTAGTCAGAATGAAGAGAAAACAATTAATTAATTTTCCTGATGGGAAATACAGGAATTATATTTCAATGTTTGTAGTAAAGCTCAAGTAGGTTCAAGAAATCCTGACTTAGATTGCGAAGTCTGACAGTCCTGGTTTAATGTATTTCAGTGGATGCAGGCACACAACTAATTGCATTTCCATGGAAAATCTAAAGTAGTCCACAGAATGAATCTAAAGTAGTCCACAGAATGGGTTTATCTTCTTTGGAACACCTGGTCAAAAACCCAAAAGTCTGTTGCTGCATTTGCAGATATAAACTCAGTGTCCCATTATCAATTTGCAAAATGCTGTTGTTCTCACTGAGGACAGCAAAATGACAAACTACATAGATCATAGTACAGGGAGGAACAGCAACATTTCCATTATACTGGAGTGAAAGGAAAGCAGAGTGCAAAATAAGTGAGTGGCAGAATAAAGTGAAAATCATAAACTAGTAAATCCTGAAGTTACTGTCTTTTAAGCAACACTGCAATTTCAAGTAAGTTTAGTGAAACAGGTCTGTGCATTCAACAAGGTTGTTTCAGCGCTGCTGATTTCTGTTACCTTGCAGAAGCAGCCTGGTGCTCGGTCATCACTGGGTCTGGAGCAAGTTCCTAGGGACAGTCAGTATACAAGCTATAGCATTTACCCCACTTCTCCCACTTCATGCGTTAAAATGAGTAACACTTAATGATTGTAAATATCATTATCTTTTTTTTTTTTTTTCTCCGAACCTGAACGTTATCCTGATAACCTGCGTGACTTTATTGTCAGCCTTCTCTTTCACAACTCTAAAGATAAGTGATCTCGACCAAAGCAGTCAGCTATTAAAATACAAGAATTGATTCTCACACAACCTATTCCCTTCTCCCCTCTAGCAGCAGCACCCCCCCCCCCCCCCCCCCCCCCCCCGCGCCCCTTATAGCTATTGTTCAGAACAAATGGATAACTAATAATAAGAAGCATGTAAATAAAACCGAGCTTTTTTTTTTTTTTTTTTTTTTTTTTTTTTTTTCCCTCCGACAAAGCTGGGCGATCAGATCGGTTGCATAATAGAAATCGGGAGGGCTGTCTGGCAGGCAGCCTTAAGCAGAGAAGAGCTATCTCAATTTCTCTCACTTAATCTTGGCTTCGCGTCAGAAGCTGTGCAGCAGTGCAGTAGAATGGGAGCACGGCAAAAGCTTCGCCAGTGAAACGGCGGGTGCTCGCTATGTGGCGGTACCTCAGCGATTTCTCGAGCTGGATTACCTATTGATTTTCCTCCTTTCTCGCCTCCCAGGTTTACTCGGCTGGACACTGTGTGTGTTTGGATTTCTCAAGGATTCTCCCCCGACTAACATGGATGTCCCACCATTCCTTGCAGTTGAAGGTTGCTCCTTGGCGCAGTGAATGAAGAACATGCAGGGATTGCTAATAGGTTTGGGAAGCGTAGACTCTCTGCTCTCTCTGTGACCATGCCGTGATCGTGTCTGAGGGCCATCAGTTTACGTATCCTCATTCTCACCCTACCGGGAAACCTGACGGCTTAGAAGGGGGAAGTAAGGCAGCGCGTGTGTGCATAGAAACATCATGAAGATTTCCCATATTGTAACTAATTCAGTCATCAGATGCACGATTAGACTCCTTCTCTGCTTACTGTGGATTGGATATTCTCACGGAACCACACATGTATTAAGATTTGGTAAGATTTCCCGACACTTTTTTCATTGTGTATTTAAGCTTGAATGTGATGATATACGTAGGATTGACTCAGAAGGGGATGCTGGGGGAGAGATGGGACGTGCTACCGGAGTCGGGTAGCGAAGTCCCTCTTTATTTGGCATCCGGAGGGATGAATTGCTGTGTGATTTTTCTTTTTTTTTTCCTGTCGCTGCTGCTCATTGTAGCCGTAGTAACGGCACGATGGTGATGATAATTATAATAACAATAGAAAAAAGACTGGCAAACGCGGTTGCCTAAGGCTCTGCGCAGCTTGCGTGGCTTCCTCGTAATTGTTTCCATTCTTTTGCTTTATTGTTTCCACAGTAGGGGAAAGCATTGCTAATACGGTGCTTGATCAGTAAAAAACCTGTCAAGTAGTTGTTAAGTTTCGGCCGCCCGTCTCTGATCCCCCCCCGAGCCGATCCCGTGCGGGAGTAACGCTGTGATTTGAGACCTTTGAGCTGATTCCCCTTGAAGTATCTGTCTGTTTGCTTGACACTTGAGTGGCGTTTAGGGTTAGAGAAGAGATGATTTATGTCTTGAGCAGTGCTCCGGGAAGAGCTTTTGCGATACCTTTCAGAAGAACAGCTTTTCTATGCGAGGAAAGTTGTAGGAGTTCCTCCCTCTCCCGGAAAAAACCAAACAAACAAAAAAGCAGATTAGAATGACATTTCAGGAACAGAGAGGTTTCACGGTTTAAAGGCTATCCCAGCTGGACCAGGGCACTAACCTTAAGAGCTCTGCTCTAAGAGCGCGCGTGTCCGTGTGTCTAAGAAAGCAAGCGAGGGAACAAATTCCAGCCGCTGCATCTCCTAAGGAAGTTTTGCAGTGAGAAAGGGCAGGACGGAAAGTTCTGAAAGCGGGTCCGAAGTGGTCTGTGCGGCCGGGGATGTCTCTCGGTGCTAGTGCGGGGCGAGCTACGATGGGAGACCCTCATCAGCCTCCTCCTGGTCGCCCGGGTACCGCGGGAGAGCCGCGGTGGGGGGAGGCCAGGAAGGGACAGGCTGAAAAATTCTCCCCCATGCAAGAGGCATCCTCTGTGCCTGCCGACAGCACGGGTGGAGGGAGGAAGAGCGGGTCTCCCTCATTCACGCTGTCCTTGATAAACTGTGGCAGCCCTGCATCCATTTCTGTGGGGCAGAGAAATCTCTTGCCTTTGCCTGGGAATAATGCCTTGGTTTGTATCTATTTTAGTTTAAATCAGCACCCCCGCACAGACTTTTATATGGAGGGGAAGGTGAGTAATGATTAAAAAGTCACCAGGCTGTTACCAATCTCCTTTGCTGAATTCCTAGCAGCACTTTTTTTTCTGCTTCCATCTGGTCTAAAGGTGGTGCTTAAGGCACGTTGCTCTTAGCAACCGTCCTCTGGAATGCCTGTTTCTTTGGACATGGCTAAAGGGGCCCGTAGATCATTGTGGGGTCTATTTTGCAATCAGTCTGATCCATAATCATGGCCGTGAATTTAGTGCTAGGATGCCTGTAATCTGGCACTGGCCGGCTGTCTGTCTCTCCACGGGCGCTGAGTCTGTCTCTAGTAGGATACTGAGTTACTTTCAGGTACAGCTACGTAAACAAACGTCTTCCTGGTCACAGCACTAGCAGGAGGTGGACTTTCCTTCTTTAGAACGGCATTCCCTCTGAATTGTTAGTCCAGTGTACCTCTAGAGACAGCCCTAGAGAGCAGCGGTTTGGCGAGTGTTAGAGCAATAAATAGTCCCGAAGCTGAAAGGGGATGCGGCGGGTCTCTGTTACCCAGTGACATGGTGGTGCATGAGTATGTTTTACTGGGCTAACTTCCCTTCCCATCTGCGTCCTGGTCACACAGCTGGCCAACGAGTTGTGCTCACTCCACCGCTTGTAGCAGCGAAGTAGAAACCCCTTTCTGCATCTCTGCCTGCTTTTACCTGTCTTTGAAAAGAATTGTCGACAAACCATCACTGATCACTAGAAATAGGTAGGGAACAGTTGCTAAGTTGTTTTTTTTTGTTGTTGTTGTGTAGAATGTTAGACATGAAAAGAGCAGGAAGATTTTGCCCTGCTCATCCGGGCCTGTTGCACATTTCTGTTTTAAAGGAGTCTGGGTTTGGCTTAGTTCAGGCTAAATCACTCTCTCTTGTGACCACGAGAGAACTTCCACACCTTCCCCAAGGGCTGACATCTCTGTGTAAGGCATAGTAGGCTGGAGGGAGGGAGCAGGGATTGAGCTGTGGAAAAGCTTTTGTTATTTCTGAGGGGGAATCCCCCACCGCCTTCTCCGGGTTCCCGTGCTATTGGTCCCTTTGGGATGTCCTTGCGACCAGGAGTACGGGATGCCGTGGAGTCCTTCCCGAGGAGAAGCGAGCTGAGGAGATTCCCTCCAGAAGGCAGCCTGCCAGCCCCCGCTCTTCTTCCTCAGCCAGCAGCGCTATGGCAACAGGGGAGAGCTTAAAGCCTGCCAGAGCTGCAGCCCCCTCATTCCTCCTGTGCAAATTAGCCACCATGGATTCGCATTGTCCTTCCCACGGCTCCTCTCATTGTTGGGACTAGCCAGCATGTCCTTTCTCTCCCTCCCTCTCTCTCTCTAGAGCTACCTTATAGCAACCACAAAGGGAAGTCGAACCGCCTGGGTTATCTGTCAGATTCGGGAGGTTATTTCTGTCTGTACCTTATGGAGCAAACACAGAGAGCGGCCGGTGCGATGGCACCGTTCCCACCCCAGCGACACTTGCTTAGGCATCTGGACACCTGCCTGTTGCTGCTGCTGGAGTTTTGGGCAACGTGGTACCCGGGCATCACACCAGGCGCCCTTCCTGAATGGCACATTGCTTCACGGGGCACCAAGCTCCCTCCCTTGCTCCTTCTGAACAGTTTCCCACAAGCCAGCCCAGGGAACGCTGAAGGTGAGGTTTGTGTACACGGTACTCGAGGGTGTCAAATGGGAACAGCCCTAAACCACTGACGCGGATAAAAGGATAGGTGCCACCTTGACAAGGGAGAAAGGCAGCAGCCTAGTATTTGTCTCTCCTCCGTGCTAAATGTGATGGAAACCTTTTCCTTATCACTTGGCACCGAACAAAAGCCAAAATACGTAATCGCTGGCACATCCTTTACGCTATCGGGGATCACATTTCGCAGCTTTCCGATTCACTGCTCCTGTGTAAACTCAGACCCATGGCAGCGGCTCCCGGAAAATTCCAGGGAACTCGACGGATCCAGAGTCCTACCGATCTGCCCCTCTGCCCACGAAGGCTGGGCACGTCGGGCTGCCTTTCTTAGGTCTGCCTTCACTCCTGAAGACATCTCAAGACCTTGTCCCCGAAATGCTGAATTAATAAGCTATTAAGACCTTTAAAACGCCTGTAATTGCTCACCCGTGCTTTCAGAAACCCGCCCCAGGGTGGGTCTTGTCTTGCTCAAGGCAGTAAGAGCCTGGGCTATTTAAACAGCCTTTTCTTTCCCCCACCTACTACTACTATATGGAGTTTGATTGTCAGTGCTTTGAAGTCTGGAGCTCTCTAAAATGCTCTCTTTCATTTAAACTGCCCGTTTCCGGCCTAGTCTCTACTGCTGTGAGCAATTCCTATTTCCTACAGCAAAGGTGTGAAGAGAGACCTGTGATGGGAAGGTGAAAGAGGTTTGGCCACTGTATTTGCTCTCATTATTCCTGGAAATGTGGTGAAAGACTAAAGATCTTCGCTGCAGGGTGCTCAATTGCCTGATAAGTTTTAACCCACTTTGTGTGATGTTTTATTTTCTTCAGGACATCCAAGAAGGGTAAAGACAAGTAGAGGAATATATCTGTAGTTTTGACTTTTTGGCCCTTTGGAGTTGCCTGACTTGAAGCAGATGAGAGAGGGAGCCTAATGTTTTGTGTTACAATGAACTATAAAGGAAGGGTGTGTGCACGCATGTGGCTTCTTCCAGCTTAAAAGCAAGAGAAAGTCAAGAGAGAGATAGGAAAAACTTTTCAAGGGAAAAAGGAGGAGTTTTGAACTCTCACCAGAAGTATTTCTTACTACTGACTATTTTTTTTTTTTTCTAAAATTCCACCTCACTAACTCCTCATGAAGCCTAGCACTTTCCTGTTGCCCTACATAAAATAATAATCGTATCAAATGAAACATTATAAAGTCATTTGCTCTTTGTGATTTTTCAACTCCTTTGTGGGAACCCCACGAGGGGAATTGCTAGACGCTTGAGTCTTCCTCTGAACATTTAGCATGTGTTTTAGTTGAGCTCCTTTGTCTCAGATTGAGTTTATCTCCATATAATTGTTTTTATGAGCTCGAGTGTGGCAAAACCAGAGAATAGGCTGGCTCGTTGCATCCACTGCCCGTGGAGGTGATAGTGGGTGTCAAAACACATGGTTCTGGGATTCAGGAGACCACTTTAAAATTTTAGCAATTAAAACCAGTGAAGTCATGGCACAGCAGTGGGAGCTAGCTCTGTTACAGATGTGTATGAGACGAGGTCAAGTGAAGAATACCTGCTGGGTAATCGAGTGCAGTTTTCTTATGGGATTTGCATTAACCCTCCTGGATGTGTGCTTTTTTTTCGTTTGGATTTTGCTTTGACATCCTTTTCGTGGGAGGAGATCAGGTTTCTGCCTCTATTTGAGAGAAACGAAAGACTGTACATATCTTGTTTGAGTGGGAAAGGCAGCCTGCCTTCAGATCATGAGAGTGATGAAAAGCTGCAAGCCAAACTCCTGTGGCAGCCCTCGGGGGCTCCGTGTCTTGGCAAGTCCAGCATTCAGAGCCAGTGAAAAATTTACTGCCAGCCAAGGAGAAGCTTTCAATATCTGTTAACATCCTCACGAAGAGGAGTTCAAAATCAGTCTTATAAACAACAACAGAAATCTTTGAAAGAAGAGTGAGGTTAAGAGCCTCGGGAAGGCAGCAAGGAGGTGAGAAGCATTGTTATTGACTGGTCTAGATTAAACAGCACAGAGAAAGATTTCAATTTGATAGCGTCACAACCCTTCCTGTTTTTCTTTGCTGCTTCTGCTGACAATTTTGTAAGGTAATTAAATTGGCTGATTGAAGTCACAGTGGTCATGGGGCGATAAAGACCGTTTGGATTTAATGGAATTTAGAAACAACGGTGCACTGCACACAACTCTTACAGAACGAGAATTTTAATGACTCATTCAGGGTGCTGACTACATAGAACGTCCTGGATGAGTTTAATTGAAAGGGCAAAGCTGATTAGCTGTATACAGTCTTTATTGCACTAGATAGGGGAATTAGACTTATCCTTTTAAAAGACTCATTATTGCATTATCAAGATTTAATGTAGGTTAAGAAAGCTTTCATCCGTGTGGGCTTTCTGGAATATCCCCAGATCCTTTCACTCAGTGTTTGGAACACCAATAGTCTCATAAAATGATTTTCACACAATTGCCTGGTAGCTTGTATTCTTACTGACTGCTTATTCTTACTGATAACTTGCTTCTTACTGACTGCTACTTGTCCTTTGAAGAGATGCAATGTTCAAGTAATACCACCAGTTTAATTGTGGTTGCTGAAAGAAATTATTTCTGCCACCAGAGATAAGAAACTAGAGAAAAGGAGACTTTTTTCAAACTCAAATATTAGAGTTAAGTTTTATTAGTTTAGTTTTGGGTTTTTTCACATTTATTTATGTATTTATTTTATACCAGAGAAAATCCCCTCAATTTAGGAAAAAAAACCAAACCAAACATTTTGTAGTCATTGTAAATAAAGTAGATCTTTGTCCTCTACTTAATGTGTTTACCTTGTCTGCTTCTGAGTTTTAACCTTCATCCTCTTTAATCTCTTTCAGAGGAACAATTACTAGAAGGTATGTCAATAATGCAAAAGAGAAAATAGAGGGTTTCTTATTTCCATACTCCCCAATCTGCAAGGCAAATTAATTTTTCCTGAATAAGCTTTTTATAGTGTTATGCTGTAATGTATGTTGGAAGATTAGATTAAACAGCATGATAACATAATGACATAATGTCATTATGCTGTCACATCTGAACTGGAATATGGAGAATCAAAGATCACTGTCATATTAATACTCATAATTTTGTGCATGTCCCGTGCCGTCCATGCTGTGCTCCCCCCTTTCTTCTTCTCACTCCCACCCCATTTCCCTCTTGAGTCCTTTGGTTCCTTCATTATACAATAATAACTGTCTTGGGCACCTTCAATTTAAGCAGCCAAAGCTCTCAGTAATGCAAAGAATACAGAGCAGACATGTGATGATCATTATTCCAATACTGGAGCTCAGCCAGATTTGGATAAAACAGGTAGTATAGTAGTGCTAGGTAAAACACTTAGCAAACTCAAAAACATTATCTAAATTTAAATTAAAGGCACTTTTTAATGAATTAAAACCACCATGCTTTTTTTTTTTTCCTTTAGGCAAAAGTTAAAATTGATAAATGGGTGCAGTGCTCAAGTCAAGACTGCTTTTTTTACTTGGCTGCAAAGTTATAATTGCACCAAAATTTGCAAGTGACTTGGATCAGTCATGATTCAGATTTCCTTGAACATTATTCTTCTAATCCAAAATGCTATTGAGACACAGGAACTCATCTAGGAATGTGTTTGGTAGGTTGCCTTGAAATGAAATACACATTTTCAGAAAACATATTTTTTTAAAGTGCTTCCATTTCCAGGTGTTTCTGCCTGGGGCATAGAAAAAGAGGTTCCCTGCTGGTATTGTGAGTGGAGGCTAAGGTAGGAATAGTTTAAACACAGCTACACTGTAGAGTTTATATCACAAAGTTTGTTCTTAGTTCACAGTAAACTCTTTTTGTTATCCATGCATTAGAAGGTAAATTATTTTATGGATTTTAGAGACTTCAATTTTTGGAGAAATGCATTAAAGCACATTAACTGAAAGTGTGTTTTATTATATTAGTATTTCCACTCACACACTCTTTGAAACCTAATTTTTTCAAGAAAATATTTTTTCAGATTTAAAGTCAATTGAACTAGGAATGTTGAAAGTGTCTGTCAGTCTTCCACCATGATAAAAACCTGTTAGAATCATTAACTCTTATACATGGCTTCATAGTTTACATAACAGTCCAGGAAGAGCTTTCCTACTTTCTGTCAGGAGCTGTTGTTTGGAAGACTTGATGTCCTTTTAAATTCAAATTATGATTACTTTTTTTTTCCTTCTTCTTTTCTTCTGTCTTTATATTTTACTGCATGTCTCTGATGCTTACCAATTTAAAAAACATTTTATGTGATTTCAGTAGGTATAGCTAAAGGCTAGCATCATATTTCTGCAGACAAATGGAAAAATGTAGTTTCATGGATGGGCAGAATAATTTTGAAAGAAAAATATTTGGATCATTTTTTAAAAAAAATTTGTACCTTGATCCTCTATTTGGTTCCTCTCATTTTGTCTTTTTCCTTATTTATTTTGAACTAGTGAAATGGAAAGTGATTACTTGTATGAAAGAAGAATGTATATTCGAATATTGTTTTTTTCTGGTCCTTCTTGGAAAGTCTTTGTTTTTCCAACTTTCTGGGAATCCATGGAAAAAGTAAAAAAATCTGGAAGTCCTCATTTCTGTCTTAAAACTAAACTCCCAGTCTAAGCCATGCCTTAGGGCTCCTTTGCAGCATTTGGAGAGCGAAAGAGGCAGAAGGATTAGACAAGGTTGACTTAAGCTGGATAATTCTTAGATGGTTTAAGTTAGGCTAGATGAACAATGTCCCCCATGGAATTAGCAACATGGAGAAGTCAGAGTAGACTTCTCTCAGAAGTCTCAGACAGAGTAGGGTTTTTTGTTTTCTCCACAGGATTTAGTGTCTATTACAACGTATTGAACTCATTTTTTTTCAGATGGAAATTTAAAAGGGAAAGATTAATATATAAATGGGTCATCAGTTTCTTCCTGACATGAAAATACAAAAATGCTGAATCAGAGATGCTCACTCATTCTGCTAAAAAGTTGCCAGCAAGTGGGTGGTGCTTGTTTTCACAATAGATAATCATAGCTAGTCCTGTAAATAAGGATTTGTTTGTGAACCCATATATTTGACTGATTACTTACACTACAGCAATTTATTGAATAAAGCTTATCAAGCTCACTTCAAAAGGTGCAGAAATATTTCACTCTGAAAGACTGTGCCGTCTCCATACATAGCTCTTTATGTATGTCCAGTACAACATTTCAAATTGTCACATATCTCTGAATATAGAAATAGCTAGTACTTTAAAATGGTTTTTGTCCTAAAGTAACTGATACTGACTGTAAAACAATTTTCTTAAAAAAAAGCACATATACATGATTAGGTAATAATATGAGTAAATTTATTAAGGATTAGTTTATTATTGAACTTGCCATCCATTTGGGCTTTTGTCCTTCCCTAGGAGCTAAATATATACCAGCTATTTCAATCAGCTCAAGAGCTAAACATATGTCAGCTATATCAATCAACTCACATTTATGCTGTTATTTAGAAGTTGCACAATTAGGACATGATTTACCAAAGAGTCCATAATTAAAATAATTACACTAGTAAGCATGAAACATTTATAAGAAAATCTGAGCCTCATAGCTCACAACTGTAAAATTTGACTTTCACTTTTTTAAGCATGTAAGCAAGTATTTTCAGTCCTGTCCCAACTGTTCACAACGCAAAACTTTGATGAAACCAGTTATTTTACCTGGAAACCAATTAATTCTTCTATTTCTACCTATATTTTTATTGTGAGTGCTTGATCATCAGTCAATACCAACTACTGGGATTGTCAGAGATGTAAAGTCTTTGGGAGTCTAGGGCTAAGTTGATTTATGATAGTGTGTTTTTATCTTTGCACCATGGATGAAAGGAAACTATGTAGTCTCTTATATGTAGTGATTCAAAACTGCGATGTATGGATCAAAAATCGGAATAAGATGACTTGCAGTGTGCCTTAGGTGTGACTATCCTCTCACTTTCTGCTCGGTTCAGTGGGTTATGTTAGTATGAAGTGAAATAATCACCAAAGCTGTGAGCTGTAGACTGCTGTTTGGAAAAAGAGTGGCTTTCATTTTTCTAATGCTGAAATGAAGTAATTGTGTTAAAGTTCATGGGTATTTGCCAATTTATCCTAGGTACAGCCGTTGTCTGAATGAACTGGTGATATTCTTCCTAAGTTGATCAGGTCTACAGTGATGTTGAATACAATGCTCTTCAAGGCAAACCACTTGTTCTGCTTACCATTAGCAAAGATGCTAATTATAGAGCCTGTCTTTCCTTGAAATTTTTTTGCCCAATTATCTTTTAAAGTCACACTACTGTTTTTCACACCTACATTTATTGTTCACTTATTGACCTTAACAATATGGAGGCATGTACTATAAAACTAATTCAACATGATAAAAATAATTTGACTAATTATATGTTTTCATTTTTTGATTTTTTTTTTAACTTGAAAATGGTATTCTCCTGTTCCATAGTAGCAGCACAACTTGTTTTACTGATCAAATGCTGTAACACAGTCAGAAACATTTTACTATGTAGAAATATATGTAAATAACAGTAGCATATTCCGTAAGAAAAAATATTTTCTAAAGCAATACCTTCATTGATATTTGCAACATTTATCCTACAAGGCAACAAATCTTTAAAATAAGTTCTATGTTACTTATTCATTATGAATTTTGGGAAAAAGTTACTTTAGGAAAATTAAAAACACACAAAATACTCTAAAACAGTGGAATTAATTTTCTTTTAAAATGCTTAATCATAGTGTTTTTTGGCTTTACAAAAATTAATGGGAATATGGAATATATATATGGGAATATGTATGTTCACATTTTATGCATTTTAATGGCAAATATTTGTTAAAAAAGTCATACAGAACTTTTAATAAACTATCAGGATGCATTTGAGTATTAAAGTTCATCATTCTTGTTTTGTACTGTGCCACTTAAGAACGGATATCAGGACTGAGCCCTAGGAAATCTAACTTGTAACCCCTTTGCTTATCTGATTTCTACTGTTCAACCATGTTTACAGTTACAGTTTTCAGTTAGATGTTATACTAACAAAGTTGGGGTTTTTTTATTCAAATGATAAGAAGACCTTACCCCAGCCACCTTTTCAAGTTAATGATTATGCATTTTGAAAAAGTATTTATGCACTGCTTAGAAATACCAAATTTCCTTGGTGTTTTGAGGCACCCATTTATGCTTCTAGTCCGTGCAGCAATGAAAGATTGATATTTCACTCTCTGAAGCTGATTTTTGAAAATATTACTGTGCAAAATTAAAATGCATGGCCAGTGACTGGTCATAGCTAATTTGCGGATAAATTTGAAACTCTTCTTTTTAAAAGCAAATGTCAACTACTGAGGGAGTACGTCTTGCTGATTTTTAACGACTGGGCTTTTGAACTTCTAGAATGGGCTTTTGAACACAGCCCATTCTAGAAGTTAAGATTTTTGGTGTTTGCCTTCACACCTTGAGGTGCTGATCTATTTCAGCCAATGAACTACTTGAACATGCTCCCAGATACTTCTGACAACACTGTTCTCTTCATTTTGTTGAAAGGAAAAAAGTTGATAAGCAGGATGGAAGTGGTTTGAGAAAAAAAATGCAGGTGAATTCAAGGCCATCAGTGTTGAACAAATAACAGAAAGGAATTGAAAAGGGTTAATGGAAAAAAAACACTGTTTGCTTAAAAAGGCCATATACAACTGTGCAAATAGTAAGATTTTTGTTTCTGTCTAGTCAAAATCAAAGATAAAGATAACATCTGACAAAATTATCCAATAATTCAACAAAACAAGCATAGCTTTATTTTTTTTTTATACCAAGAATTTGCTCAGTTAAATCCCTTTGCTTGTTATTGAATATGATGGTTACATATAGAGCAAAAACAGTTAAATAATTTGTTTTTTCCTAGATTTGATCTTTTCTTAGCCTTAAAGGAAGCATGCATGGTTTCAGTTCAGGAGAAGTGGTAAGCTCTGTGCTTACCTCATCTGTAAGCAACTGAGGGAAGAAAATAGAAATTTGTGAAAGATACATGTGACTTCCTTCCAGTAATGCTATATGTATTTGTTTGGATGTCCTTGAGAAGGAAAGACTATAAAACATGAGTGTTATTAAGGCTTATCTCTTCAGATCTCAGCAGACTCTATCATTCACGTCATTCAATATGCCTGCAGAAACTCACTGTGTGACTGTGATACAGCTAAGAAAAATGTGTTCAAAAATGCATTAAATCAGATCTCCTAATGTCTTCTCAAACCTGCCTAAACAATGAGAAGTCACATTTAAAGATAAAGTCAACATTAGTCAGTCAGAGTATGTTCAGTCTTATCCATTTGCGACCTTTTGTGTCTAGACATTGGAGATTTCAAATGCGTGGTAGATTTGTATCATTCTGTGATCATCGATGTTCATTCAGCACAACTTTTGTTGTAACTTAAGGTAGGACTGTACCCTATTCTCAAATTAGGAGTGTGGCATACTTTTCAGAGTATTTTCCACTCTTTCCATTCATGGGAAGATGCTTGAGTTGGATAAAGCTGTTGTATTTAGCTGTCATGTGTCCGCAGGCACTCTGTTCACAATGATTTCCTTTTTTGTCCTTACTGTCATCTTCTAGTTTATAAGAGAGCTGTAAGACATATTTTTGGAAGCCTTCTCCACTTTGTTTCTACAGACAACTGCTGCTCTACTCACCAGAACCCATCTGATAGTTATAACGATAGAAAATTAGAAGCTCTTTGTCTTCTACTCCACTGTGGGTATATGCTTTAAAAAACAAACAGCAATATTTTCACTAATCCATACTAATAATTGATAATTGTAATTTTGATGATAAGTCCCTTTACTTATTTTTGGCAATAATTTGAATGTCACAAAGTGTTCTTTGTGACTTGAACAAAGGAACTAAGCAACAATCCTTTTACAAGTACAGCCCTATGTGAATGTGCGCACACACGTTTTTGTGCTGTGGTGACCCAAATGCAGACAAAAAAGTGGGAGTATGTTTCCTTTGCTGGAGCTGTTGTTAACGTAAACCAGGAGAGGTGCCTGAGGATGCATCAGGGGTCTGTGATGGAAGGACTCATAAGGATTATCCATCTGGTTCCTGACAACTAGTGTGAGCCTGGGATAGCAAAGAGCTGTGAAGGTGGCAGAATCTGTTCTCACAGGGTGTGATCTTCATGACTATTTTCAAAATGGTCGTGAAAACAAAAAAATTCAAGCAAGAAACCACAAAATTTAGCAAAGAGCCCACAAACTCAAGCACATTTATAATAGGAAAAAAAAAAAAGAGAGAACACTAGAATATTCTACCCTAAAAAAGATAAACTAAATTCTGTGAATGAAGCTGTGGATGTATACATGCTCCTACCCACAACACTCCACTGCAAATTCTAAAAATGTAAAAGTGGTACTTGTTAAGACATCAACTCTGTTTGCCAGGGACCAATGTTCTTGGTATAAGGAAAATCTTTATTTATAGAGGATTTAGCTGTGTGAGACCCAAAGTAACTTCCTTTTACCACTTTTGAGAGGAGGTAATTATGGCAATGTTTCAGAGTTCAGCTAGCAGTGCTGTAAATCAGTGGAGCCCACTGAAGCCCATTTCTGCTACAGTTTAATCTTAGATTAAAGCTGCAGTACTGCAGCAAACCTCTAGGTAAATTTTCTGTGTCTCAGCTTTAAGGAGCCATGATATGCTGAGCTTTTAGTTCTTCGCTGATCAATTAGGGGAACTCCTGAGGAGTCAGAAGAGTTTCTATTACTTCTGTATTTGACTTCCCTGTTTCATCAGGTACATTTTCTACAAAAGCTTACCCACATGGATAACTGCATGAATATAGTTAGTAGGCACAAAGCCAGAAGAGATTTTTATTCCATGAATCACCTGTTGAAGCATAATTTTAAAGACCAAGAAGCTGAAGGAGTAATGAAATACTAGTTTGTTTAGAGTTCATGTAGCTCTGATAGTGAAGTAATAAATGGAAACTAATTTTGTGTATTTTGTGAGAAAATAAGCCCACTGATAACCAGAAAATATTTGCTTTGGTGACACTGTAAAGATAGTTGAGCTGCTAAGCAAAGTGAGGGGAAAACTGGAAAAGGGTTAGTCTAGGTATTAATAAAATAAGTTATGTATGGTTGGTGAAGACTTCTTCATGCTTTTATACAAAATTTCAAAAGCATTTCTATCAGAGTTTGGAAGGAATAGAGATATGCTAAGATTTTCAGATGGTTGATGAATTCTTAAATGTCATAAGAACAATATTTCATAATTGTAGTGTTAGTGACCTGGAAATGCAGAGGATTTCAGTGATTTTGATTTTTCAAATATTTTTAGCTTGTGTTTTATAATTACTTCTCTAATTTTTTTTCAGTATCTTTAGAAATTAGTTATTTTTCAATAGAATTTCATATTTTTAAGAGAACCAGTTAGGTTTGTTTACCTCACAGGTAAAAGTTTTTTTAACTTCAGAACCAGTATAAATGTTAAAACTTCCATTAAAAGTGCTATCATATTTAAAAAAAGAAAAACCAGCATTATGTCTTGATTACAGCATTACATATTTATAAAAGTTCTTTCAGTAGCAACCAAATATTTTCCTTTTGGTCTTATGGAAGCACGTTCAGTAGTACAAAGTGGAACAAAACTTTTCAAATAAACTCACGTTCCAGTTAAAAAATGTTTTAAATTATTATATGTTAAAAAAAAAATGCATCAATCATTACATTCACCAATATTCTCATTGACAACTGCAAAAAGACAAATGAGCTACATTTCCATGATCATATTTCACTTTTACACTTCCACAACTTTTTCTGCTGCAGGGCTGAATGTCTTTGGTGGAATTCTGCTTTACCAAGTATTTACTTTGCCTTGTTCCATTACTATTCCATACTCTTCCTTGCCATATGACATCTTTTACTGTTATTTTAGCATTTATGTATAAGGAGTTAAAGACTTGGAGCTATCATTGGAGATCTCTAGTGTAATTTAGTAAAATACTAAACAGAGTCCTGACAATTTTCTGAGGTTTGTGTCAGCAGTGAAGTGTTTGGCCTCTGGGTATGAAGAGAAGTGGAGGATGGTGTTTGTAGCTACACAAGCTACTATCTAACTTGGTAGTTTCTTGTCTTATTTATCTCAAAAGATGAATGTGTTCAGCTGGGGTAAAAATGTGAAAAAATTTATAGGAAACTTGGAGTTGAGTGCTTTGATCTTATTTACTAAATCAACCAAACAAATAATTTTAAAAAAAACCCAACCAAAACCCCAAACTATAAAACACCTCAAAACCAAATTGTCTTTCCTTCTGGGTACCAATATAATTGTTTTAGAGAAAATATGATTTTAAGAGTGCAGAGCATGGTTTCATGCTATGCCCAAGCACTGCTGCTGAGAAATGTTACCATGTCACAAGAAAAGAACTGTTGGCCATTGTTAGATCAGAATGATCACCTAGATAGTTCTGATCATTACCTGGGCCGGAGAAAACTTATTATTCAAATAATAAGTTGACACAGCTGCCCAGTAGCTGTTGATAGTTCAAAGCTCAGAAGGACAATCAGCTCACTGGTTATGTGGAATAGAGCTGTATTATTTTTTTCAGTATTTTAATGGAAAAATTATGAAGATGTTGATATTTTATTAAAGACATTGTCTTTCTGTACTTTAAGCAGTTGGAGTTTTCACCCATAGACAAAGATTCTGCATGTGCCTCTTTTCTAGAACTATTTCCTTTGTACAAAAGAAAGAGCTGGAAGTATAACCATACATAAAACTGATGACACAATTATGAGATGATTCATTATGAATTAGTCTTAAGCAGCCTTGGTCAAGGATCTTGTGTTATCTTATTTATCTTTTCTTGAAACGGATCTCCCTTGACTTTGCCTTTTTGAGTGAATTCAACTCCAGTAATCAGAGAAATGTTGGTAATGACCAGACAAAAACAGGAGAGAGAATCTTCAATCATGTGAAAGCAAACTATTACTTTTAAAAGAGCACAAATTTTAGTGAGTACCATACCTAAATCCCTGCCTGTGGTCCTTGGGAATCTACCAATAGTTATGGGCAATTATTTTTTTAGGATGTTGACAAATACTGAAATTTTATTAAATAACTGAAATAAAGTTATTTTTTAAAAAGAATGCTAGTCAGTCATGTGCACCAATTGGATTTTACATTAGTTTTTACAGGTACATCTGTTGGATTACAATGGGAAAGGCTGTGTTTTAGAACTGAGTGTCTCACTTCCATGTTACTTCTCAAAACATTCTTAAATCCATCCTAATCCTGCTTAACAAAAATATTAAATATTCAGTTTCTTACAGTAGTGATATAAAATTCCTGCATGTACTTTGCAAAGTATTAGAATTGCATTTTTAACAGTTGTCATGGTAGGTCTTAGGATTCCATATGAAGTGATAGAGAAGAAAAAAGCCCACAAATGAAATTAAACCATTTCTAAGTCCTGTTTTTACTTATGGAAATAGTAGGTACATATTGTGTGGTGTCCCTTTGCTGTTTTTCCTCTAGGAAAAACAATAGGTGCACCTATTGGAATGCAAAATATATACCCTTTGGTCTGATTAAAATGACAATTTTTTACCTCAATTTTTTTAAATTAATGTCTGGCCAATAATCTTAGGTTTTGCTAAATGACCTTACATTTTGCATTTAAAAACTTTTGGCTTTTAAATGTGAGTAAGCTTGGAATCTGTGGGGGTTTTTTGTTTGTTTTTTGGGATTTATTTGTTTGGTTTGGTTTTTTTGGGTTTTTTTGGTAAATCTTTGATAGGGTATTTTGGGTGTGCTTTGTTTGTTTGGGATTTTTGGATCCATAACAAAGTAATAATATTTTTTTATTAAGTGAAATTCTTTAAGTTTGATTTTGAGTCAACATTCAAAGGAATCTGTCAACAAGAATAAGGTATTTATTTCCTGATAAAACCAAATTATCCTCCCCAAATCTGGTTACAATCATTCTTCTTTTTTCAGTGTTTGCACAAATCATCTTTGATTCTTATGCTGACTGCATTTTCCACACCTGCTATTTGTGCTTGGGCATGCACTTGGGGATGCAGCCACTCTGGATCATACATCATCTGATTTGTTTTTCTCTTTGAGAGGAGAGAACTCCTAAAATTTAATGTTTGACATCAATCCTTCCACATTTCTTCCATTATTTGGTATTTGGCTGATGAGACCAGTAGATATGACAGTAGTTGTTTTCACTGCTACTTTGTTATTGAAGCTTTTCTTCTTTCAGACTTGTCATATTGAATGTCTGACTGCTGGGAGATTGGTTTTCCATCACATTTTAACATGCTGTTGAAGTAACCTCGAAGGTGGCCAGCCTTCTTGCAGGGGATTTTATAGCTGGCAAAAGAGTTGTAAACAAAAAAGATTATCTATTAAGGAATCTAAGGGTTTGCTGGATTAATTGCTCACGTTATATTAAAGACTCAGGAAATGCTAATAACAAGTTGAAATATGCATCTATAAGCAAATAGAATCTGGCAATAATTTATTTGATTTTGACCCAGGTTCAGGACTTTGTTGAATCCAGGATGATTCTGTGTGTTTGCAGGCTTGTCTTAGGAAAGTATACCCTACATGGCTGGATAACTGTGAAAAAAGCCAATTCTGCAAATCTGCTGAATCTTGAATCAGCAGATTTAAGGTGCCTTAATCAGATTACTTGAGACTTGTTAAATACCTATCCACTTAGAATTACAGCTTTCAATGAATTACAGACTGTAATGAAAGACTTCAATAGCGCAGAAGTTAAATATTCAAAGAAATAATGAAAATATTTTGCTTTACATCTTAATTTCACAATTTTGATTTGAAGCTTAATGCAATTTCTGGCTTCAGGAAAGATTCTGCAATTTCCTTGGCACATTTATGAGAATATATCCAAATAACATAATTGGTTTACAAGAAATCCCTGTGTTGTTCAATGCAAGTAGTGTGGACCCTTTCACTCTGTATATGTTTCATAAAATAAACGTTATTTTGAAGCATATATATCAAATCAAACCAGATGGGTCTCGAAACAAAGCATATGGGTATGCATATGCCTAGAATGTTCTTTAGAATATATCTCCTATGATCTGTGTTATAGAATTGTTGTGGAATGCTCTACTGGTGAAGTGACTGTTTTTGTCTTTTTAGATATCACTGGAAATAGAGATTTTTAAAAGAAAAATTTTACCTTTAAAACATTATATCAGTGCATGCTGGGAACTTACTCGCAATGTTTTCAGAAGTACTTTCAATAAAAGGTTTCCAGTGTAACTACAGACAGCACCATATGAACAGAACTTGTTTTTTTTTTTTCCTGTTCTTAAGCTGGCTGAAATGTAGGCAGAAAAATCTGAAGTATCTTCAAGCAGTAACTAAATAATGTACACATTTGTTTTCACTTGTGGAATGTGTTACTATTCTGTGACTATTTTTGGTTGTTTTCCTCTTGTCTTGATCTTGGAACACCTAAATGCCAACATCTCAATATGCACATACAGCAGCCTGAATAACTCATTTAACAATGAATTGAATTAGTCCTTATGTCTGAGGCAAATCTCGGGAACAGATAATTTGGCAGAGTTCTTACCGTAAACATTTTTCATAACTAGATATACATTTTCAATAATTTATTTTTCTGTGGAAGTAATTGCTCTCAAATTAACATATTGCTTCTCTTAGAATTTGCTGGTGAATGTCTGAAATATTCCAAAGGTGAAATTTCCATTTTGAGCTGTAACTGCTTTAAATAAAAGAATATTGCTATACAATTTTAAACCTTAAGAACTGAGAAATGAATAATAGCTCCTGGACTTCTGTTCCCTTTTTTGTTTTATATTCCATTTCCATTAATTTCTTTCTTCATTAATCCCACAGCTTTATCCATCCTTTGCAATTTCAAGCTAGAGAAAACAAATTAAGAAAAAAACTCCTGTTAATTGACTTTATTTGCTTTAATGCTGCTAGTCCATATTATCTGCTCTCTTAAATTGAGTTTGGGATTGCCAGCTTTAAGGGTATTACACTGCATTTTGGGATGCTGCCAGCATATCCTGAGTAAATATATTTAAATCAAAGCTAAGCTGCTTAAAATATTCATGTTATGCTCTTAGTATGGTTTGGAGGAATGTGAAACCATTTAAGACTTGCAAACCTGTTTTATGGCAAAAAATGCATTGGGCATATAGCCCAAATTGATAGTTACTGTTAACTTTGTTTAATGGTTTCATAGTTTTATTAGCAATCATACATTCAGGGTCTATCTGATTTGAAATTTATGGCACAATGCGACTACAAAAGTTGTAGATGTAAGGAAAAACACTTTTAACTGAAAACAGTTTTGAGAAAAGGAATATTCTGAATAGATAAAATAATGCATGTTTGTTTTGAACAGTTAAATACATTTGTTCTGTGCATTACATTTTTATGTATTGCAGGAAACTTTGAACAAAAGTCAGTGTATTTTTAAATAGTAAGACAAAAGAGAAATATGATAATACAAATATGGTATTGATCCTGTGAGAGAAACAAACCCAGACATTTTAGTATTCCTGAGGCTAGCCAGCCTCATCTCAATCCTTGGAAAGGCGATTGCATGCCTCATCCTGGAGGTAATCTCCAAGAACATGGAAAACAAGAAGGTGATCAGGAGTAGTCAGGGTTAATTCATCAGAGCCAAATCATGCTTTGCCAAGCTGGCTGCCCTCTATGATGAGACAACTGCCTGGATGGCTGAGGGGAGAGCAGTGGATATTGCCTACTGGGACTTCAGCAAGGCTTTTGACATTGCTCTCATGGTATCCTCATAGGCAAACTCTGGAAGTCAATGGCAGATCCCAGAGGATTGTGATCAGTGGCACAGGGTTTATTTGGAGCCTGTCATTAGTTCTGTCCCCCAAGGCTCAGCACTGGGCCCAGTATTGTTTAAATTGCTTATCCATGACTTGGACAAATACCTCCTGATTTCTACAGAATCCAGAAAAAGCAAATTATGTTTTGAGAGTTTTAAAACTCTGGATTTTCTCTACAGTGTACCTGTGTATGTCTCTGTTTACCAGTATGTCTGTCCATCTCATACAGAAAAAGGTGAAATTCTAAACCAAATGGTATGGGATAGGGATGTGTGGGGGAAGAAGACTTAATACCAAGCCCTGTCCAGTTCCTGAATTACCACTTCTTACAGAGAGTTTATAAGAAAGATGGGGAAAAAATTTTTAGTAGAGTGTCTTGCAATAGAACATGGAGTAGAGGTTTTAAGCTAAAAGAGGGTTGATTTAGATTAGATCTAAGGAAGAAGATTTTTACTGTGAGGGTGGTGAAACAGATTGCTCGGAGAGACAGGAGCTGCTCTGTCTCTGGAGACATTCTAGGTCAGGACAGATGGGGCTCTGAGCAACTTGATCTGGTTGAAGATGTCCCTGCTCACTGCAGAGAGGTTAGACTAGGTAGTTTTTAAAGGTCCCTTCCAACCCAAACCACGATTCTATGATTCTTTTCAGGGAAAACCAACCCAGGGTAGATTATGCCATCTGGGGAAGGGAGAAGGGCTGACACAGACATTTTGATCCTAAGGTTGAAATGTGTGTATTTGCAAGTAGGGACATGTGTGCACATATAGGCATAACACTATTTTTGCTTCTCAGTGTCTTGATGTAATCATACTTTATACTTTTGAAATGAAATTTTGAATCTGTACTTTCACCTCTGTGTACAGATGTCACATACATACATGCATGCACACACATTACATACATACATGTGTCTGCAAACTGGAATTTCTAGTCAGTACCTCATGTTAGCTTCTACAACCCATCTGTGGAGTGTTTTGATTTCTTTCTCTGCTCCCCTTCATTTTCAGCAAAATTCCTTTATAGCTGTCCTTTGAGTTCTGTAAATCCTCTGTATGCTTCCATGGCTGATGGAAGATGGAGACTTTAACCTGCTCCCTATAAGGAAAATATTGAATCTGCATGTTGCCCTCCCTAAACTATGTCTCTGAAAAATTACTATGTCATCCCATCAGCCACCCGTTAAGAACTACTAGGCTGCTGATCACAATCACCTAGTGGACTCCCTAAATTTTGTAAGGATTTTAGATATGGACTTTACCTTGAGTCTAGGCTCTGATATCCCTACATGGATCTAACCCTAAGTTGTACCTTGCTTCCAAAATGAATTCACTGGGTTACATTTCTGACCTCATCATACCTGTGTAATATCATTGCAGGCATGACAGCAGCACTGCTGTAAATCAAGGAAAAACACACCTAGCCTTTTAAAAAGATGTTTCATTTCATTCACATTATGTTCATCTTTAAAACTACTTTTCAAATATAATCTTATTCTCTGGGTTGCTGCATAGAAATGCTAAACAGTGTATATGGATGAAGTAGCCCAAAGTGATGGCATCTAAAAATTTGATAAATTGCTGCTTCTAATGAATATGTGTGTATATATGTGTTTAGTGTACAACTTAGTATTGCTCTCTTGTTCAGCTAATTTCCAGTAAACACCTTTTCACTGACAGGGTAAAAAGAATCCACTTGCTCTGGATTTCTGGAATAGATTGTGAAGACATGCACAGCCACTACTTCTATTTGTAAAGAAGAAATGTCCTTAGAGGATAGGATACATGCTCTTTGTGTTAAGTCCTTTTGCTGCCATTGTGCTGTCAATACTCTTCTTTCTGTATATGTGTTCAGAGCATCACCCTTAAAAATAAACCAGTGGAACATAGCCAGAAAGTCCTCCTAGTAAATACTTCCTTATTGTTTCCTCTTTTTGGAATAAACCCTTGCCTTTTCACTTTCTGCTGTACTTACTATTTTTTTTTCTGCCAGGAAAAGGAAGAATTCTTCCAAAGTGAATGTGTTTTGAAGCAAATATCATTTAACAAAAGGAAATAATCTCCTTAGAACATTTCTGCTGAGTGCAATGGAATTGAAATAAGACATAGCAAAATCACATGATGGCTATGTGATAATTTCTCACTAATTCTGCTTTCATGTAAAGGTCTTCTGGCTTCAGTGAAAACTCAGTTCATGAAAGACTTCTTGTGCAGCCCTGAGTGGCCACCGCTCCCTGAATAAGCACAAAGCTGAGATGTAAGATTCCTGTAACTCATAGGTATGACAAAAAAACCCAACAAACTTTGAAACCATTTGATTCATAGCTTTGCACACATATACTTAGAGTATGAAATGAAGAGAGAATGAAAAGGCATTTAAAAAAAATTGTAGTTACTTTTATTCCAATATTATGCTCAGATTTAATATGTAGTTTTAGCCACATTTTTTCACACAGGTCTGGGCCTCTTAAATTTTGATAATCAGTTTGAGCAGCCAGATAAATATGAGACACTTCCAGAAACAAATCAAAATTCACATGGTTGTAAGATGCCTGCTGAGGCAATTGGCAGAATTTCCAATACTGATTCTTGGAACCAGCTTGCCTGGAAATGCTTTCAAACACAAACCTACTACAAAGAAAATGGTACCTCTGTTAAATAGCTGACCTGATCTCCATTATTATTTGAATAGCCCTGTGGTGATTTCTAACAGCATTTAAAAGGGGAGCTTCTTATTAATTTGTTTTCCTTACATTATTTTGTATTAATTTCAAAGATTTATGAGAAAAATGGAAATACTGACCAGTTCTTTCTAGTGGGTCCAAATCTTGTGACAGGTTACTAATCAGACACATCAATATTTGACTGTTTATTTCAATACCTAAATCTGGGGAATTGCATCCTGAAAAGGAGAACAATATCCTGAGTTAGGTACCCAGGATCTGCATGGGTATACAGGAAAAGGAAGCTGCAAAAACTGATGTGGAACAGTGAATAGTCAAAAATTAGCAGATAAATGGGGAATGACTCATGTCCTGGAACTGGATGTTGTTCATACCTATGAAGAGGTGGCTTTGTATCTCAGGAACTATTTTTATAGTTGTCTATAAAACTGGCTTTAAAAAAAAACAACAAACCCTTACAAACAGATTTATCACATTTTATTTAAAAGGCTAGAGAAGATGTCCATTTTTAAATAGAATTATTGAGTCGCTAATTCATTCCTACAGGATGCTGTAATTCTGAGGCCAATTTTTGCTATGTATGATGGGGATTTGATACACATCTGTTGCAAACCTGCTGCTGGTGCTGGTTCAGCTTTTGTATTATAATGTATTGAGGCAGACACCGTAAGAAGGAAAAGGACTTTCTAGCTTAGCAGTTAACAGACTTGGTTGCAAGAGTTCTCTTCTAGACATAAAAACACTTTTTTTATCCCTTGACTGTTAAAGGCGTAATAATCCTTCTGGCAAAAGACTGAGCCCCATGACTCCTCCTAATCTGTTGAGTTTTATACTGCTCTTTCTTCCTCTGATGGTCTTTTGAATCTTGCATGCTTTAATGTACAACAGAAATGCTTCTACAGAGGCTGGGATTAAAGGCATTCACCAATTCTATGACCTTTGAATTTTCAATAATTTGATATTTAATACAATCAGATTCAGGATTAAAGCATAGATTTAAATTCTTGCAAGTTTGAGGCAGGTGAGTGTATTGAGCTCTGCAAAAAGTTAGGGAAACCATCTCTTCCTGTGGCTGTTGTGGTATTTTGTGTGAAACCACATCCAACAGGCTTGCTCTAACACCAGCTATCAGATTAAGCACTGCAGGCAAAGCAGAGGGAGGAATAGCTCATCTATTTATGCACCCCAGCAGGTCTAAGCCTGACTTGAGTACAGAACTCTCTTGCTACTGTTGAGCCTTAAGTGCTTCCAGGCATGCACAGAAGCAGAACCTTTGGCAGGCTGGAAAGGTTAAAATAAGAAGCAGGCTTTACTGGCTTTAGGTGTTAAAGGATTAGTTGATAGAATTAGATGGAAACTGAGTGGGTGAAAAACTAGAACTGAGGCATTTGGACTTGGGGTATGATAATTAATAGACCTATATATTATAAGGAAAAATAAAAGTGAAGGTGTTCTTATTGAACTAAAGAAAGCAAATTAAATGTAACAATGTTCCAATGTTTTTACAGTAAGAAACTTCATAATTTCTTTGTTATAATAAAAGTGGTTGAGCAGGTCTTTTCAAGCTAATTTATGAAGCTGATATATGCTTTGACACTGCTGTAATCAGCAGAGTCAATGACAACCACAAAGCCTTACATATGCAGTGTTCCCACAAGGTGTTCAATATGTTAATATTAGCAACAACCATATTCTCCAATAGAATTGAATCATAGAATGGCTTGTGTTGGAAGGGACCTTAAAGGTCATCTAGTTCCAAACCCACTGCTGTGGGCAGGGTCACCTTTCACTAGACCATGTTATTCAAAACCTTGCCCAGTCTGGCTTTGAACACTGCCAGGAATGGAATATCCACAACTTCTCTGGGCAAGCTGTGCCAGTGCCTCAGCACCCTCACAGTCAAGAATTTCTTCCTAATATCTAATCTAAACCTACTCTCTTTCAGCCTAAAGCCATTCCCTCTGGTGCTATCATGACACATGCCCTTGTTAAAAAGTCCTTCTCTGACTTTCTTAAAAGTCCCTTTTAGGTACTGGAAGGTTGTCATAAGGTCTTCCTTTTTCTCCAGGCTGAACAACCCAAATTTTCTCAGCCTGTCTCCATAGAGGAGGTGCTCCAGCCCTCTGACCATCTTCATGGCCCTCCTCTGGACTCCAACAGGTTGATGTTCCCTTGCCTCAGAACTCCGTGGCTTTCAGTCAATGTCTGGGCCCTTTCTTTTGAGTACCTGGAGGTTCTGGATACTTACTAACAGGTTTTTAGTTGCTGGGATGAACCTGGTTTACAAGTACAATATAATACAAAGTATTTTAGAAATTAACCATGTAAGAATTAGCTGCTAAAATGTCAGAAGGGAAAAAGCCCCCAAACCAAATTTAGAGGTGACAATTATAATTACCTTTGATAAGGAAATCGCACATAAAATCATAAAGCAATGAAGGCATAATTGTTTTTTCTTAGGTGATGGTCTAAAAAAAAAGTTATGTGTAACATAAAAGATCCTATATTATTATTATTTAAGGGATTTGTTGCACTGAAGATTGTCAAAATAAGAGATCAGTTTCACATAGCCTGAATAGATGTTTGAAATGAGATTATACGGATGACTGCAATACACGACAGCTTCTCTGAAATTATATATTGTATTTCTAGACAGAAGGCAAGTTCTCGTATCGCCTATGTATTTGATATTCTGAAGATTATTTTGTGGAGCAGTGCAGTTCATTCCAGGTATGGAGTAAAATATGAATACAAAATGATACTGACAGTGAGCTAAAAACCTTCTTTTGCTGGAAAAACAAACATCCCAGAATTCTCTCTTCTGGGAAAGGATTTCAAAGCTGACTAAATAATAAATGTATGTGAGACTGAGTGATTTCATTGAGGTGACTAGTACAATAACAGCAAAAATGTTTAAAGCATGTTGTATTTATATAACACTTAACAAATCACAAAATATTAATTTCTTTATTTACATTCTTAAGTAAGTAATTTGCTGTCAACCAAGCTAAGTTCCTATGTGAGGTAAATCAATCCTCTGTTGAGATTATACCTTAAAAATTGTAAATATAGTAAGAAAATGTCATTTGATGATTGTGAGGAACATAGGAAAAAGTACTTTTACAGAATATAAACTTATAATAAAAAACTTTAAGCATTTCTCTAATGATTAGGACTTTTTTTTTGTTGGCTTGTTTTGATGTCTTACGCTGAAATGAAATACAGGTAATTAAAAATTTTAAAATACTCTATAATAACTATTAGTTCCCTTTTCATGTTTTATAATGCTCAAAATAACCTTATGAGCAATTTCAAGAGCTAGAAAAAAATCAACAGCCTAGATCTTCCTCCACTTTAGAAGTGTGACACTGCATAATGTGCATGAATAACTTCACCAGTTTAGGTTTTTAATTTGGAATCAGTTTTGAAGATAGACTATGCAGGAGATATTGCAGTGATATGATTTTTGTTGAGGTGCTCACTGTAATGTATGGACTTGGTAAGAGACTTTATAAAGCAGAGAAAGTAATTTCAAGAAATTCTAATTTTAAAATGCATTATTTTTGCATAGAAAATAATTAGTAATAATTAGTAGCTGTCCAAGGCTGAAATGAAATAGACCTTGAGAAGAAGATGAATATGAAAATTTTCTTAGGTTTGTAAATAACAAGAATAAAATATAAAATTAAAAATACCCACCCAAACAAAAAATGCAATGTGAACCGTAAAGATGAGCTGAAGACTGTATATCTGGGAGATCTAAAGCCTAAATGCTTTCTTCAGTGTTCGAGTCATGTTTATGATGGTCATAGTACAGGGTACAACATGAAACAAAAATAAACAAAACTAATTTATACAGAAAGCTTGAAAATGAAAATTACCACAAACTGAAAACAAAATTGAAGCCCTTTAATAATTTCATAGTAAGGATTTAATATAGTCTCTATGTATTTAAAATGGGACAATATATGTCAATATTAGCAAATTATAGGGCACTACTAAATGTCTCTGATAGCTCATGCTAAACTGCCAAATAAGTTTTTGAAGGAAAGGAAAAACCTCAAAAATTAGATTTAAACAGAAAATAGGAATTATTAAAATGTTTTATGAACTGTAGATTTTATTTGCTGAATCTGAGAAACTTTGATTTGATAGTATATCAAATCTTTCTAAATTGCAAAGTGATTTGACAAGATGCTACGTGGGAAATGCAGTCGTTAGACTAGAAATGGTAACCATTATCCTGGGATGATGTTAAGAAACTGAACAGGAGGTGATGTGGACTGTGCTGATGAGCAAGAGTAAAGTTAGCATTTGTGTATCTCAAGTTACACTTTGAAAACAGCTTTTAAAATTTCTAATTACTAATATAATCAAGAAAAAGAGAACTGTGAGGATGAAGTCTGTGTCAAGCAAGAAGGACTATCCTGATGATGTGATAGTAGAAATGAGGTGAAATTTGAAAGATGTAGCTTGCCTATGCCTTAAGGGCATGAATATATGTATAGAAGAAATAATGAGATGCAGGAAAGGAATGCCAGAGTATAAGGAAGGCACTTGGAAAGAGATGGGCTATTATGGTCACCCATATTCAGTAAAGATGGACAGAAGCCTAAAAAGCAGGGCAAAGAAAAGGAAGTGGGAATTCACTGTGGGTCAGTGAACCACAGCTTGCCTTAAATTAGGACACGAAGATAGTCTTACCCCTAGAAAATATTATCGAGGAGGGATATGATCTCCATGTACCACACAGAGTGAAATTTTTGGGAGGCTAAGTTACCTAACTTAAAGAAGAGTGCTAACATAGGAGAACAATTGATCTCAGAATGTCAGGTGTCTATTTTAGGGTTTCTTGATTCACCTTCCATAGGAACAGTGGAATAAAACGTGAAATTATATTTAAGGCAGAGTCAAATAAAAATAGACAGTATATCTGTGACAAGTTTCCTGTGTTTGATGAAAAAGGTTTCGGAGATCCCCTCCAGTCCACTGTTTCTATATATTTGCAGGGAATTTATTACCATAGAAACGGACATGGAGGCTGAATTGCTGTATTATTCCTAGATGCAGTCTAGCTAGCATGGACAGTGCAAGAATTAATTTTACTCTGTTAATTTTTCTCTCAACTCTGAGTGGCACTTCGAAAGTAAAATGGAAAGGTTGTGGACAGTATACTGCTGACTAGTTCTCCAACATTGTCTTGGTCTCACTGGCCAATGATAAACACAATAAGCTTGTGTTTAACCAATAGCTTTGACTTTTGGGCCACTGATGTTTTTTGTAGCTCAAAACAGAAAATAACTTGCTATGAGGTCTGTCAATGTATGAATTTTATGCAGATCAATGAATATCAGGTTTTGAAGCTGAAAAAGAAAATTTTCACAGCATTTAATGTGCTTTTTCTAGCTCTGGACAATAATGCATAGCAATAGCAACATGTATTTTCATAATTAAAAGAAGTATTGTAAAAAAATGTTACAATGTCATTAAAAGATTATTTCATCATTCTACCCTTAATACTGTGCTATTGTATTACAGTTATAGAAGTGCCTAATGATTTTATCTTTGGTGATGTGAAAGTAAGATGAGCACCTGTGATCTGAATTTGCATTTGATCTTTGAACAAAAACATGTTATCTCCCCTTCATGAGTCTTCACTTCTCACAGTTCAGGTCTTATTTTTTTTTCCAAGAAATGGACTACGAATGGCTTCTTTAGCTGGATATAGATATGCCCCTTGTTAAACTTTGGGAAATAAGATAGTACCTGGACACCTGATGGTCTGGGACTATGTTGAAAAATTTGTATTCCACTGCTGCCATAAATAACTTCATAATTTTTCCCAGCACTGGGTTATAATTTGTTTCAGGAGCAGGGAGAAACTGCAGACACAGTGAATATGCAAAGCTAAAAATAAAGAAAATTGATACAATAATATCTGTCAAAGAAACCTAGTTATTATGTACCAATATGTTGCACTACAAAATACAGAAAGTATATCTTTATATGTTTTTCTGTTTTTTAATGTTTTGTTCAGAATTAGATGTCATATTGTTGAATTTCATTTATATGTTATGGTAAAACCTCAGCAGATAAAAAGAGAAATAAAAGTTGAATATTATTGCAGTGCAAGATTATGATATACTAGACACGCTGTTTCTTTTTCTCCAGCAGGCAGCTGATTTTATGAAGAGTTGTTGCATAGATCCTTTCAAATAATGACTTTGGTGTATCTATGGGGACTTTTGCTTTGTTTGAGGCTCTGTGTTGTGTTTTTTGTTTTTTTTTTTGGTCTTATTTTTGTTTTATTTTGTTGGTTTTTTTATTAGACAGTGCTTTTATGCTGGTCTGAGTCGGTTTATAGACAGCTATAATCGTATGCTGAAAATAAAAAATCATATGTAAATAAAGGTATGTACTGCATTTCTCTTGAGAAGTCTAGTAGGAAATGAATAAAAGTATACTGCACAATTCAGCATAAAGTGATGTCATGAGCTCAGAAGGGCTGTCTTTGAAGTGCATCACTTGCACAAACCAAATTGCTGGCAAATGGATGGGACAGAGATCTGATACATAAGAGGGGTGTCCTAAAGGGTCCAGTCCCACACTCTTATCCACACAGAGCTTAAGTGTGGTTAGTAGGAACAGGTGAAGGAGCAATTGTAAAAGAGAGAATATGCAGCTGAAAGTTTGTGGAGGCTCAGGTCCTACGGAAATTCTTGCCTTTTAAACTATGGGGCAACTCTTTTTCTCTAAATTTAAACACCTGTTCTCATAAACTGGGTTAAACTGCATTTGATATGACTGTTATGCCATTCTGAACAGTAAGGGGACACTAATCTAAAAACAGAAGACAAACTTCCCTCCCTCTTTTGCCTGCCTCAATTTCTTACTGAGACTACCCAAGTTTGACTGTATTTTTTACTCTCTTTAGATAATGAAGAGCTCCTTCCTTTTTATTTACTTGAATGAACAGGCTGTACTGTAATACAAAAAAACTAATGTTTCATTTAAAATAGAAGTTTTTTAGTGAAGATAGATGTAACTTTTATGATTAATTTAGGAATGATTTTAATACAATTTCTGAAAATGTTACCATTGGTTGGATAGTGACTGATTTAACTGGAATCTAGGAGAAGAAAGAAAGAACAGGATGAAGGTGGGCAAAATACACCATGGGCTAAGAAAATACTACTGTATGCATTTTCCCCTTCTATAGTGGGATTACAGTGCCAGTAATTCGCCTGAAAAAAGTGAGTTTTCTTCAAAACTGTCCACTCTTTTGAACAGTTACAGAATGTTTTTGTTATCTGGAATAGTATTGTGTAGTTTTGTGCAGAAACAATTGGCTTTTATTCATAAGGCTGGAAAAATATATATTATACTTTGAATCTAGGAGAAGAGTTATTCTTCTTAGAAGAGGAGGGATAAATGCTCCTTCTTACCTTTTCCTTAAACATTTTTGTGACATTGAATGTAACCAGGTTTTCTTACTAGGATTTTGTAAATGTGAACTCTCAAATGTGTAAATTGAGTGTATCAGAAAGGGAAGAGGAAATCACTGTAGTGTGGTATGGCTTCCTGCTTTATATTCATTAAGGATGTAGTATGTATGTAGCTAAAAGAAGTTTTGAATGAGATTTTTCTAATTCTTTCCTCCCCTTCAAAATACTCATAGAAATGAAATCTTTCCATCACACAGATGTTTTACTTAAGTACCCACTAGCACTCCAGCTACTGCTTGAAAGTGCAATTTATTGTGAGATAACCTATGTTAAACCTTCAGCTCATATCTGCTGGAAGACTGACCTATTTTGGGAAGTGAAACAACACAAAATAAAGAAATAGCTGCAGGGTTTTTCCTCTCTTCAGGTGCTTTTGGCTAAAAGAATAGGGACCAGAGGGATTGTACAGCTGAAAAAAAAATGTGTGCTTCAAGATAAGGAGGTGTAAGAAGGTTAGGTAGGTGTATCTGCACATCAATGAGCTTCTTACTCCACTCAGAGAGGGAACAAAGATATCTCCTGTGTTATCCTGTGTATTTAAATGGGCTATCAAGGACACCTTCAGATAAGATTCCATTCAATTTGCTGGGGTGAACTTAGGCCAAAATCACAGCACAATTTTTGCATTTGCTAAACTATTACAGTTCTGTAGAGCTTTGTTTCCCTAAATTATAGCCAGAGATTTTGTCTGCTCAAAACCAAAGATGAGAAAAACTAGCATCAAAGTCACCCAACTATAACTCTTGGAAGAATGCAAACTTTACGTCAGCTTTTACTTTCCTTAATATTGTTATTTTATTTCGGTGTTGCTTCTTTTTTTTTTTTTTTTAAAATGTAACTATAAAAACACTGTTGTCTTTTTGTTTTCAACTTTATTCCTGTGTTTCAAATTTAAACCATTTATTGGAAAACAGCATGCAAAACATGAGTATTCAAGCCACATGGAAAACTACAGAAAATACAGTGCCTTTCTGTGAAACAACTCCTTAAGTTTTCCTCAGTCCAGAATTTTCTTGTGTGGCTTTTACAATAATTCTCTTGATCTAGAATTTAAAAAGCAGTAGACAATTTGGCTTAGCCCAGTTTTCATTTGCTTAGTTAACACTAAGCAAATGAAAACTTTAAAAAAATTTAAAAAAATAAAAACTTTTTAATTTAAAAAAAAAAAAATATTTATTTCAAAGTTAATAAAAATTTTGCTCTTAATTTCAAACTTAGCTTTGCAATATTGCCAATAATCTCTTTGGAAAATGCACACTCAACAGACAGTCAGATTTGATCCATTCTTGATCAGTCATAATTAATATCAATTTAACATCTCTATGTATCCATCAGCATTTGCATAACCACAGACATAAATTCTGAGGGAAGAGTTTATTCTTTATACAAAAAGTGCAAGACAGGAGTATAAGATATGTATACTATCAATCCACCAACATGAAAGTAATTAAAAGCAATTGGATTTTTGACAATTTCTCAGATACTGCAGCCTATGGAGTTAGGTGCACTTATGCTCCTCATATCTGTGTTTAACAAAACCCAGTTTATTGTCCTTAGCCAAAAGCCACGTAGTACTAAATGTGTCCATGTCATCAAGGAATCAACTTTAAAATCTTGAGTTAAACGCCATGTCTACACTGAGTAGTGAGAAAGAGAAATGTGAATGGAGAACAGAACTGTTAAAACTGAAGTCTGCACAAGATGAAAGTCAATGAGACACTTGCTTTGTTTCGTATAGAAAAACTGATTTATTTATTAATTTTGGGCCTTAAACATTTTTTGTCTGGCTTGTAAACCTGCCAGAAGCTACACAAGTTAGTAAGAAAGTGAATATCTGAAGCAGAACTAGAATCTTTGTCATAAAAAGAAGCAAAATCAGATGCCCCTGAAGTCACCCAGACAGCAACGCTTTAAAAAAATAACTGCAGCAATGGGAAAAACCATTTTCAGCACAAACATTTTCAAAGCAAAATTCAAATACAGTGTGTGATGAGCAGGAAAGGACTGGGCAGACTGGGACTACCCATTCTTGCCTCAGGCTCTCAAGGCCATGGGGAAAACCTGCCATACTTGCTCCTTGAGCTGTGAAGACAGAGGTGGCAAAAGAGAAAAATCAATAAGAAGAAAGCAGAGCTTAATCAGTAGATTTTTTTTTTTTTTTAATTTATGAAAGTCTGACAAATACCTATTTTTGGAAATGAAATAAGTAAAACATCTCGCTTCTGTTTAAAAATCTTAATGTTTCTGTGGCCCAAATGTTACTATGTAGTTTAACATATTATTTGCACTTTAGACCTTGTAATCTCAAAAGGCTTTGTTAGCAGAACTGCAAAAAGTCTTTCATATCCAATGAATAAGAAGACAAGTAATAAGAAATATCTGGAGAATGGAGAACGAGCCCACAAAACTAAGGTTTGAAGAGGGGAGCAAATTGAGGGGGGAAAATTTTGATTTTCATTAAAGCTCTTGATTGCTTTAAAAATTCTCTAGTTATTTTCTACTTATGACCACAAGAATTGAGGAAAAGTATGAAATCTTAAGTCTATTTCTCCTTAGAAAACAAACCTGATTTGATTTTACCTTTTCCCCAAATATAATTTTCCTTAATTCTTGCTGTGTCAGGAGTCACTGAAAAGGATTAATAAAGACCATGGTTAATCAAGATGCAATTCTGCTTGAAATGAAAGAATGCAGAAGATAAAAGGTTTGTAAATCCTAGATTTTTATACATCAGGTGATACGGCCTCTAGGTCTTCCATCTTCAGAAGAAATTATGAAGCACACGATGTTAACAGCACAGGAGGTCCATGGTAGCTAAATCCAGCATAGAGTATTTGCCATAGTTTGCTATGCAGAGGAACTGGTTGTCAGCTCTTAGTAAATGCTAAGGCATTATGTATGGAAAATTATGGTGCTGGATTATGTAGGAAAAACTGTAGACACATCTCGCCTCTTGGTTTGCTATTGCCTAAGATGTAGGTGAAATGCCTTTAATTATTATTATTATTAGTAGTAGTAGTAGTATTTTCTAGCTCAAAAGTAAGTTAAGGAAGAAGATGAGTTTATATTCTGGTTCTGGAAACAGCTATTAGACCCTCACAGACACATATTTTTATACAGACTGTCTTCCACTTGTTTTAACAGTCTGGTTAGATCAGTTTATTTGCTAGAGAAAAACCAGCCAGCCTTTAAGGTAATAAAATTCTCCAAACTTTAAGTATTTAAAAGGGAGGGGCCCCCATGGCTGGCCAGTATTTTAATCTATGTATTGCAATTCACAGACAAGGTTGAACATTTATAATACACGAGAATTAAGATGAGAATAATAAAAGAGAAACTTCAGAGGAGTGAAAACCCAGTAGATGGAGACCAGGGATATGAAATATATGATTATTTGTTCCCTCAAATGAGAGAACTGATTCAGGTTTGGGGTATTTTTCTTTCCTTCACTTCAGTAAAGGCAATGAATATCTTTTATCATATCCCTTTCCAGATAGCTGATGGGTGACAGAGAGCTTTTTTGTCAGTATAGCTTTTTCATTTCTACTAAATAAGGAAAGTCAGCTCCCACTGACTGGTTAAAATTGCTGGGCACCCAAAACCAAATAAATATATAAAATGTTATCTTTGGAGTCAGCATTCAGACCTAATGTGAAATGTATCTCAAGTCTCTCACAATTGCCATTGAAAATGTGATACAGCCTTTGTTGTTATATGAGTACAGGTGAAATAACGCAGCTATTGCTTGTCCAGTTTTTCTTCTGTGTGGGTATATCTTTATTGCCCTGCTAGATGAAAAGCATTGAAGATTCTCTTACAAACATTTGCCACATCTGTTGCTTTGCATTGAGGGGGAAGTGTCTTACTTTATCATGGAGCTCAAAAGATTTTGTGGAGTATGGATTTGTGGCTTCTTGACTATGGAGGGCTAGAAGTCATCAGTCTGAGGCATGGACAAATCAGTGACTTTTCTGTTGTGAAAAAGGTATTTCTTTTCATAAAACTTTCACTTGAGACTTTCACTTGAGGCAGTTTCAAGCTCTCTCTTGACTAGGTTTCCCAGAATATCCTGGGCCAAGCAGGCAGCAATGAGCAAAGAATGCAGAACACTCTGGCAAGGAGCAGGGCAGATGGATTGTCTTGGCTCCATTTAGATCCTGGCCTCTCTTTCAGCTGCTTGCATATTATTTTCTTGCTAGATGGTATTGTGAATGTTAGCAAGAAATAGGCAGGTCCTCTGCAGGGGACACAAATTGAGTCTATTAGGATGTCCATGATGCAAGATGCATTGAGTGCAGATCAAATTCTAGAAGAGTCTCTGCTGGGTATATTACAAGACTGGTAAACTAAGTGTGTTCAAGTGTACCTCAAGCTGGTCACAAATCAGATATATGTGACTTAAATGTTCTTGAAGTCTTGCTGTATTAATTCAATGGAGAGAGTGCTCCAGCCTTGGACCCCTCACTGAACAGATCGAGAAAGTAATTTAATGCTGTGTTGTAAACACAGCTGTATTTCCTAGGGTTTTTAATGTACCTATATGTTTCTTTGTGTCATTATAAACTATCAGTGAGCTGTTGAAAGATTGAGAGCCTGCTGGAATTTCCAGCACTCTGGTTTGGGGGTTTTAGGTAAGAAATATTTTCTGTGTCTAGTCCTGCAGTTTCCAGGCATTTTTCACCCTGCAACCTGTGCTGTCTCCACAAAATCTTTCAAAACTACCCCAAAAGCCCAAACAAGAAAACCCCACTCCAGAATGCACTGTTTAGGGCTGCTCATAGCGTGGTCTACTCATTTTACAAGCAAACACAGTGTGGTGTCTAGGAAAAAAAGAAGACATGTTTAACTTTGTTCTAGTGTGATATTAGAATAGGGATTTCTCTTGCTTTAAATAAGGCATTTCACAGGGGATTTTTTTTTTATTAATTAACACAGATACAATGTTTTTGCATAAATTATTCAGCAATTAAGAGGAAACTGTTACAATATGCAGTCATCTTGGCCTAACTATTATTTATGTGTCTCTTTAAACAAGGATACAATGGCAAGTAATAAAAAACCACAGTGAATTTAGGATGGTTGGTGTTCTGCTTAACCACTTCATTCTGTTTGCTTTCAGTTTTTTAATATATATATTACCACTTCATCAGAAAATCTATTTATTTAAGTAGACAGAAGTTTAGTAAACTGACTTTTAGTCAATTACATTTCTCACTGCTTGTTTAGTCTTGTATTCAATGCCTTCTATACATATCTTAATATACACCCACTTCTTTCTCTCAGTCTTCATGCTTCATTTTTTCTATTCTGATTTGTTTTCAGAGCACTGCTATTGCTGTTTTGTGATTCTTCAATATTTGATGCTTGTACTATTTTATTTATTTCACAAATTTTTAGTCTAAAGAAAACTAACCATGGCTTTATTACTTCATTGTATTTATAATAATTTAATCTAGTTCTTTATAGTTATTGCTTATACTTTATCACTTCATTTATTAGAGAAATTCTACATTTAGTGGCATCCTGGACGCAATGATACAAGTTGTAATAATAGTAGTTATTTATTTATGTGTAAAATAATAGCAGCTACCAGTCAGGGCTTGAATTTTTGCAGTTGAATTCTGAGTTGAATCCTGAATATGTGAAATCCATTGCGGAAAAGTTTTCCTAGACATGCCCATATTTTGACCAGAAAGATCTTTTAGAGAAACTGCTAATCTTTCTAATGCATGAGGAGGAATTACTGATTCTCAAATACACCAAGCAAAATATTTTCATTTATCTGGTGTTCTTATGATGTCATCCAGCAGAACATCACAGTAATACAGGAGATTAGACATACAGCCCTGAATTTCATAGGGCTCAGTGTGTATTTCTTTAATTTCCTTAAATACCTTTTGGCTGTGCAATTTGAGACAAGGTAAAATTCACCTTGTGAAATTTGCCCATTGGTTATGTTGCATGTGATTTCACTGCTTTTAACAGTTTCAGGATATAAGAGAGACTAGGGCTTTGGCATGTGCAGTAGATGTATTCCTACTGTCTCCTTGCACTCAAGTCCTTGCTCTCTGCTTTGGGTATGAAGTGATGATACTGTTAGCCTCAGGTCACACATGTGTAGTTTGTTATACCTTCATGAAGATTCCCTTTGAGACCTGAATCCTCAGGACTTTTTGAATTGCCTGTATTAATCTTTCAGTGCAGTGCCCAGCCCAGCCTGTTGGATCCATGTTGTAGCTGGTAAAATGGAAATCTTGTCTAGGCAGAATTTCAAACTTTGGACCCCAGATTTTCACATACCTGGAGAAGTGGCCCTTTGGAGTCTTCCAATCTGCTGCACGTGTTATAAGTGTGATTTAGCTGTTCACAATAAGTCCAACTGATTCAAGACACAAACAGATTTGTGGTTTAGCTGTTACTAAGGAAATGGAAGCCTGAATTTTTCTTTCGTGAGATAAAAAAAAAAATCATTTGGAACACCTGGCTTAAGAAGAAGCCATAAATAAACTCAGCTAAGGTAAGCTAAACTAAATTTAAAAAGATAAGCAGGCAGAGCCATTTTTGAAATGATCTAATTTTGATATTGCTGACCTGAAAATAAACTTTGGCCTTTTTCAAATTCTTTTTTGTGTTCAATTTTTTGATTTGAAGATCACTAAAATATGGCAGTACTTGGATATAAAAGAGGAGAAAATTAAATGCTTTGTAGGTCTGGTCCAGAAAAGCAATGAGCACTCAAACATTTTTGGTACAAATTCAACAAAGCCAATATATTATTCTGCATTTTGCTGTCAGGATTCTGCAGCAACAGGAGTCCCCCAGGGTCTGTCAGGGCAGGGCCTGGCAGGCAGGACCAATGCCATCATCCCAGCCAGGAGCAGGGCAAGCAGGAGCACTGGGGGCAGCTCCATGTCTGGGTGTCGAGCATTTCTCTGGGGATGGGCAAGGCTGAGTCACAGTGGGAGCTCGGCTTGGTGGGGCCCCTGGCCAGGACAGGGCTGTGATTAACTGAGCAGCAGTGTAATCCTTTTTCTCTTTTCTGTCCTGGTATCAAAACAAACACATTATTTTACTGGCTTCTTGGTCCTAAAAACGAATTCTATAGTTTCCCCTTCCCCCTCCTCTTATGCATTGAAATTCTTTTTCCTCCATAAACTTCAATTGTGGAAGAGGCTTCTGGCCTGGCTTCTGGCATCTGGCATATAAACTTGACCTGTTTTATTACATCATTTTATTTTTTTGCTACCTTGCATCCAGCATGAGAATCTAAAAAACCATCTTTAAAATCTTTGAACCATCTTTAGGAAACTCTATTTTCTTCTGATTTTCCTTAACATGAAGTAGCTGAAATGCATTCTAGTTAAAAAAAAAAAAAAAAATCCTATTCCAGAGCTTAAGGCTTATTTTCAAACTTAAAATTTAGATTTAAAATATAATATAATAAAAATAGAAATAAAAAATTATAAATAAAATTAAAAAACTTAAAATTGGCAATTGTAAAGGGTAAAGATTACTGTTCTAAATGTAGGTATTAATTCAAAAGAACTGCAGGTATATTTTAGAGAAAATGACTGAGAAATCTCTTAAGGAAATATCATCATCTTTCTCCATTCCTAAGTAAGCAAAGGGTACAGTAAGCACCACAAACTACAAAATGAAGTAGTGACAATGTGATGATATGCTTCTGTTAAATATCCAACAGAAATCACAATATGTCATGTATGTCACTTAAAGACAAGGGGATCAATATTTCTTTGTAAATTCCTTCTGAAATCAGTACCAAGTGTTTCATTGCCTTTTGAAGTCGTGTGAAATGTGAGGATTTTACTGAGTTTTTTAAAGAACCCTTTGTTCCACAGAATGACAGTTATGTCTTCTATATAGAAATCACTGACATTTTGTAATTAATCTTGCTAAAATATGTGGGTATCTATTTGGCATATTAAATGTGTAAATTCAAAATCCATTAAAATTTCTGCTATACACAAAGGAGCAGTAAATCTAAGAGTTCTGCTTTTAGCCATCAACCAAGCAATTATGAAAATTAGTCTTTAGGTTATAGTGATTGATTTATAAGTATAAAAGAAAGTAAATATCATAAAAACTGATATTAAATCTAACAAGAAGGTAATGATATCACTTGCCATGAAAAAACTTAACCAACAGTTAGAATTTTAATTTATCTGGGCACATATAATTTGAAAACTGAGGTGTGATTCTCCACAACTTTGTATGATGTGTTAATATTTTAATGGTTGGAAATTATGTAGGATAACCAGACCAACTGGATCTGTAATGCACATAGAATGAATGCTCATATGTTTATTTTTTGTCATTGTAGACAATCAAAGCAAGTTCTACAACATGTAAAGCTTCCTTAATCAGCTTGACATTTTCCATTGTATCACTAGGGAAAAGAATCTGAGTTTACTGATTGCAAAGCATCTTGAGATTATTTTGAATTTACTATTTCCCAGCAGATGTTCTATAGGGATGTTTATAAATACAAATAATGAATACTATGCTGCATAGGTAATATGGTAGTCATGTAAGTTTAAAGCAAAAATTTCTTCCTTGGGTGAGCAAAAAAACCCAGTAATTCCTATGGAGAATGCTATAATGCCTGTATGAAAGAGGTATGGAGATGGAACCTGTAGTGGCTGGTTCTAAATGGATAGGGATAAGGTAATAATAGACAACAAAGAAGAATGAAGATACTTAATTTTATTTCTGGATGACATTTTTCCCTTTGCTAAAATGAAGGGTGGAAGGAAAATGAATATTGCAGATTCAGAGACATGCAAAATTGAATAATATCTTTAGTTTGATTTCCTGCTTGGTCAGGCAGCAATTGAGAGCTGGGGAGGGAAGTTTTACAGGAAAATCAGGATTAACCCATAGAGTCTGGAAGGACTTTATTGAAAAATTATCTTGCTGATATTGGTAACAGACATGAGTCTGTGCTAACCTTTCATTTATTTTCACAGATGGCATACTCTTATGGACTTGTTCTTGATAGCTCAGATATTCTGTCAGAAAATATCTCTGTCATACCACTGAAACTTCTGCTCATTAGGATATCTTTTTCCCCCTCCTAAGCTCCTGGCAAAGCCCATGGGTTTGAGGGACTCCTGATATGAAGGCTGAAGTTGGACATTAGGATCTTTCTATATCCTCAGTCTCAAGTTACTCTTTGTGTTGATACTACCCCAGACAGAATGATGTTTACTGTCAAGTGCAGAGTAGAAGTGCTGTCAGAAAGTCACAGACCTGGAAATTAATCTTTATTTCATTAATATTCACTGAAGTTCATTGTCTTCCTCCACATTCAGCACATGAAGATGCTTTAGAACACTATCTAAAAAATTGTCATCTACTTTATGAAACATTTAAAAATTCTATTCTACAACATGGGTAACATGTTAATAACAAGTAAAAGTGATTTGGATGAAGACATACATTTTTTCTGCCTGATATATAAAATGACACACTTGGCCAGTCTAGTTGACTATTTGTGAATAAGATACTAGTTCCACTATGCCTCAGCTACCAGAAAAAGCTATGGCTTGATGTGGATTGTGTAAAATAACTACTAGGTCTTAATCCAGTAAATGGCTCAGTCATTTATGCGTCTGGCAGTACTGAAAATATAAATGGCAGAGATTCACTAGCATATTTAAAACCCCTTGTTGTTCCTCATGCCTCATCTTCATCATCTTTTGGTAATTAAGATTACAAAAACCCAACTGTTTTCTGTTTGGGATGTGGCACTTTTGGATAGGTTTGGATCCATAGTGTTTGATAAGTTCCAGTGGACCCTTTTGGAGGGACAAAAAAAGATGAATATCTATGAATTATTGTTCCACTTTGCTAAGCCCAAGATAAATGTGTTTAATTTTTTCTGATGTTCTTCTCATCAAGTAGGTATTTTTGTTTGGGGACTTTAATACCATTGAGGATTTATCCTCTCAAAGATGTATTTTCCTCATGTCATATGAAGAAAGAGATGATGGCTTAAAAACAAATACAGTAAGAACTGACAGTTTGTCATATTATTTTTCAAAACCTCCAAAAGTATATGTTTACACTTAAATATTTACTACTTGAAGCTATTAGAGAATTTTAGTTTTCCTAAACTGAATATACACACTAAAAAGAATTCAAGGGTCCTTTGTAAAGATAACCAGGCAGGGCTATTCACCTGCAAACAAAAGGCATTTTTAAAATAATGTATATTTTATGTCTTTCTACTTTGCTTTATATAACTCAGGTCTTCTGCATTTAAGATGCAAGACAAGACAGTACATCACTTCAAAATTCATGAAGTTCCAGATTTTTAAAAATGACATACGTTAGCGTATGAATGAGGACAGATTTCTATTTTGGGTTTCTTTTAAAAAAGCACTATATGTAATTATAATTGTTTGATTGGCAGTCCTTCAGATGGTGATCCTAAAATGTTAGACATTTTGTTCTACAATCCCTTTTCCAGAGTTACATGACTGCTAATTTTAAAGAAAGACAAAGTTTATGATATGCATACATTAATGCATTTCCATTAAAACTTGAATGTTAGCCTTTTAAGTATGATGAATAATGCAGAAAAGTCTGAAACATAATGTTGACCACTAAAAGTGATCTGGTCTGGATGTATTTATGGAGACTGTTCCTAGGAAAATTTTATATATTTGGACTGAGAATTAGATTTTCATCCTGTGATCTGTTGAATGTTTCTCTGTACAGAACATATAGACTTCTACCCATTATATGGGATGGAATAATTAAGAAATGACATGCAAAAATTAAAGTCAATTTTGCTCCATTAAAACAAATTTTGGAAATCTTCTTTTAGAGAGGATGGCTATATAATTTATGGCATAATTCGCACTGTAATTTCTGAAAATTCATGTTTTACAGAACTGCTTACCTGTTTAATTTTTCTACTCTATTAAAGTTCATAATTCAGTGATTAATGAAGAATTCTATTTATTTCATGTTGCTGAGAATTTGTCTTCTGATATTGATCTTGAGGAATTAGATTTTATATTAACATGGTTTCTTTCTTTGCATTTCAGTAGTTCTCAGCTATTTTGTTGTTGGGGTTTTTTTTAGTTCTATACAAAGAGAAAAACTAAAAAAAGTCTCATGCAAATTTTGTAATATTTCAAAAACCAGTTTGCCATCTACAGATGAAATAACATAGACTGTTTCTGCAAATTGTTTTTACTGCCCTTGCAGCGCTTCTAAAACAGCTCAGCCTCTCTTTGCTATTATTAGTTCCAAGTGTACACTTTGTTCTAGTGACATTTTTAAAGGACCTTTTGTGCCCTTAGGTATGTTAGACATAATATTTATCAGCTTAGTTCCAGAGAAAAGCACTTAGGTCTTTTAGCTTCAGGAAAGCAAGTTTGGTGATCAATCACTGAAGTGCGGAACAGTACCACTGTAACATATTCAACAATTCTGCTTTGCCTTACGAAGTCTAAACTAAAACTGTAGCTGTAGCTGTCTGTATTTGAGCTAGGAAATGATTGTATTGCTCCACCTTCAACTCCCCTCCTTAACCTGTCAATTTGGATTTGATTGCTGTTATTTGAACATCTGTCTCTGGAATATTTACATGGTGCTGTTTGCTTACAGCAGTCTTTAGATCTCTGACCTCTGTAAGGGTTACCCTAAGAAAATATATTGTAAGGACTTCCTAAGATGATATTTCTGCTGTTAAAAAAGCCACCTGGTTTAAGCATACTGGGATTTGCCTGTCTGAGTTTCAGAGAAATCAAAGCCTTTCCTCATTCTGTCTTGTTGACCTGTGCTCCTTTCATTCTGAAATTTCTTCATTCAAGCCATGGCCATTGTAGCATCTCTCAAACTGCTGAACAGGAGTGAGTGGCAATGTGCATAGAGAAGATACTAGGGATGCTGAGGTTATCTCTATCTTTTACTTGTGTGCAGATGATGTGCTTAATGAGAAAATGATAGTCTCATATCCAAGGTCTAGAAAAATCCCAACTAAATGGACAACTTCCTTGAATCCTTGACTGAATGATTGGCAAAGGTATCTTTTTAAAAAAAAGTTTTCAAGCTACTGAATTCTAACCAACAACTTCTGTGCTCTTGAATAATGCTCTTTTGAGATTTCAAATATATAGCAATGTATGATCATTGGCAAGAATGTAGAAAAAAATTTTGTGAAAATAAATGGAATATCACTGGTATAAAAAAATGAAAGAAAGGAAGCCTAGGTTAAGACATTGCAAATATTCAGGCAGCTGTAGCACAATTCCTTTCTGTTTATGCCCTGTTTTCCTTTCTTATTCATATCTAGAATTGAATGCATGATCTTTTGAAAGGAACAGGGTTACATCTGTTTTCTCTCATTGCTTTCTCATCTAATTTTGACACTGAAGGACAGGCAGAGAAGGCCTTCAGGTTTCAGTGAATGTTATGACTTATTCCTATTTTCTCATGCAGAATAGACACTTGTCAGAATATGCTTTTGTTTGTATATTAGGGAATTTGAAAGAGAAGAAAGCTGAACTAAAGGAACATATATGTATGCAACTTCTCAGAAGATTTTTATGTAACCTCTCTACACAGGAGAATATACAGGAAAGTTACACAGTTGAGTAATGCAATAAAAATAACTCAAGATAACCTACAGCAAAGTAGTTTCTCCCCCAAACTAGTCTTTACTTCCTTTCTGTGTAATTCCTTTGTTTCCTTTTAGTCTTATTAAAGGAAGTCTTTAAATATAAAGACTTATTTTAGTCTTAAAACCTACCAATTTTTGCTTGGTTATTACCAGCTAACTCAGCTTTGTTCTGTGTATCAGAAAAAACAAGACAAGACTAATGTATTGAAACTTCTTCATCCTTGTGACAAGGAGTTGGTGAGAAGGGGGTGGGCTCTGGGACAGGGTCTTGCCATATACTGAGCACAGTTGGTTTCAGGCCCAACAGGCCCACCACACACAACTGAGTCCATCTGCAAAGTCAGGCGTGTCCTCTTAATCCTGACACATCAGAGAAGGCGGAAGGGAGGAGGTGCTCCAGGTGTCACAGATATTACCCTGCCACCCACGGTGGGGATGTCTGTGGAGTAGGTGTTCCCTGGAGCCTGTAGAGAGAACCATGACAGAAACAGGTGATATTCCCTGAAGGAACTGTGGCCTGTGGAGGGCCCACACTGGAGCAGTTCTATCTTCTCTGCAGTCTGCTGAGAAGACCAACACTGGAGCAGGGGGAAAGTGTGAAGTGTAAGGAATGGCAGAGAGGAGCTGTTAAGTACTGACCACAGCTCCTCATTGCATATGCCCCTGTGCTGCTGTGGGTGTGGACTAGAGGAAGGACACTTGGGAAAGAAGAAGTGAATCTGAACTTGGGGAAAAAGGAGATGAGAGAACTGGAGAAAATTCCAATTTAATATGTGGTTTTTGTTTCTCACCATTCAACTTGTTTAATTTTCCCCAAGATGAGTTTGTTTTGTCCATGATGGTGATTGGTAAATTAACATCTTTCTGTCTTTATATCAGCCCATGAAATTTTGCCTGTTGTCTTCTTCTTCTGCCCTGCTGAAGAAGAGGAGTAAGAGAGTGGCTGGGTGGGCACTTGACAGCAGGCCAGGGTCAACCTAACACAAAACTTTAGTGTAACTTCTCTTTAACTCCTGTGTCCTTAAATAACACAATAGCACCATGGTATTGCTTGGAACACTACATGCACTAACATGCAAAGGAAGATTCAAATTTTTAGTATGTGTTTAATAGTTAATAGTACTGATATAAAATTGTGACATCATCAGTAGACAAAGGTTTCTTTGCCTGGTGAGGTCCATTTCTGAGGACTTTGTACCATAATGGGGTAGGAGAAAGATGATCGCATAAATAAGATCTAAGAAAGACTATTAAGTTTTCTTAAAGGAACACTGAAACTGTAAATATATACACTGATTATCATATGAGTTGCCCTACTAATTACAAAGTTCCTGTCTTTAATTTTTTTTTTTTGAAAAACCAAACAGTTGTCAGACTGTACAAAATTTAGCAGTTACAGAATCTTAGAATCATAAAATATGCTGAGTTGAAAGGGACCCATTAAGATCATTAAATCCAACTCCTGGCCCTGCACAGGACAGCCCAAGAGTCACACCACGTGCCCAAGAGCATTGTCCAAACATTTCTTGAACTCTGTCAGGCTTGGTGGTGTGACCACTTCCCTGGGGAACCTGTTCCAGTGCTCAGCCACCCTCTGGGTGAAAAACATTTTCCTAGTATCCAACCTAAATGTCTCCTAACTCAGCTTCATGCTGTTTCCTTCAGTCCTGTCACTGATTAATCCTGCTAATTGCAAATGCAGCCTTCCCTGTTTCAGCATGCACAAAAAGCTAGCCAATTTATTATGTGGCTTGCTGACTCTTTTCAGATGACTAAAAGGACTGACCCTTACATTGCTCTGTAATGTAAGATTTTCTCTGAGGCACTGAGAAGCAGAAAAGGCTTATGGAAATAAAGCTTTATCTGCCTTCATTATTCCTAATGACTGGTAGCAAGGCATCCTAAAAGTGAAACATGTTTAAGCTAGGAGTACTGTAACCAGGAGATCCAATAATATCTTTAAAAGGCAATATTACTGCATTCCCCATGGTTAAACGAACTTGGAAGACTTCTCACAATGAGCAATTTCATTTAAAAACAAAGGAATTTTAAGGAAAAAGTGTTTAAGGATCTCATTTGTACTATAATGCATTCCAACAGTTAATGTGTGAAATATTAATATTTTATTAAGAGTTAGTTTTGTCACTATTTTATTATTCAAGTCTATTTTCTGTCTCAGTTTTTTCTTAGCTACAAGTAGTATTTTAAACTGGCTTTTAGGGGGTCAAAATTTTATTTTTCTCCTTTATTTATTTATATACTTCCTTACTGCTAAAAAAAGCCCTAGAAATATGTCTTTCAGTGTTTTTTTTTTTTTCCTCTGTACTCCTGACTTTGCCTCCTTGTCATGCCAGCTTGGTGCCTGACAAACATCAATCTGAGGCTAGTTGGTGCACTTGGCAACAAACCTGAAATATCAAAAGCACAAACTAAAGTTCTATTTTTTACTTATTTTTAAGGTTACCTGCACTTTCATGCTAGGGAAAAATTCCTATCATTAGGTCTCTCTGAGATTGATGATGACTAATACATGCAGTTCTTTCACAAACTGAACATGTTCTGTCCTGGTGCAAAGGTGCCAAAGGTGCAAACTCATTGAGCAACATTGAGTAAACTGCAAAGAGTTGACTTTAACTGTAATCCCTGATTTCTCCAAGTAGCCAAAACTTGTCTTTTGTACTCTCAATGAGGTTGTTTTCCATTGTTTTTGTATAAACCTAAAGCTATTTTAAGCAAAGTGGGAAAGAAGGATGTGCACTTTTGCAAAAGGAGGTGAAGAGTTGCACAACAGACATAAGACTAGTTAAAGAAGGCAGAAAAACTGGAAATAAACTGGCATTTAAACATTGGGAGGGGATTACAAAACTGGCCTCAGTTCAAACTGTGGAATGACCAGAGATTGCTACAAGAAGTTGTTTCCTCTGTAATGTGATAGAATGACCATTTCTAATTCTTCCACTAATCACATATATCGGATGCGTCTCCTTTTAAAGCAAAATATGGATTTTATATTTCCCAGTATCCAGGAATATTTATATAACATCTATATTTCTGAATGAAGTGAAAATCTTAAAGAAATCAAATTATTATACAAGCTTTCTCTAAAAGAACGAAGAGATGAATGTCATGTGAGAGAGACTGCAGTATAATGTGTCACTAAATAATAATTTTTTAATAATTCAGGCACCTGCAATCAGATATTTAGTTACTGCAGCAATGAAACAGATATAAGAGTGAAGTAGATTTTTCACTCTTGGAAGGGAAAACTTTCCTAAATGTGTCAGTGTATAAAAACAATAATAAAACTATGATATAGGAAGAAAATCCCTTGGGTGAGTTTGTTCAGCTTTGCTCTCTACCTTCCCCTTCTGCTGCTTTATTTGTTTTCCCTGAAGGAATGTTCATCTCGTCTTCACTGACATTTTAAAGTCAGGTGGTGACTTTTAGTTTTCTATCCAGCCTGAGTTCCTTCAATGCCCTCAAGAGTGCTCTTCACTTCCTCATCAAACAGTGGATGCCTTAGTCCCACCTAGGGGTCACAGCCATGACAGAGTTACTACAAAAATAAACATTAGTATATTTGTAATATATTTTTTCTCACAAACTACCAAGCAGCTGAAACCAACACTGGAAATCTATTTGATTTTAAAGGGAATGGGCAAAAGAATTCAAGTTTCCAGTATGACTTTTATTCCTTCTGTTCTTCCTAGCATGTTAAGAGAGAGAAATATGTTATCTTTCCTCTTTGAAAAGGTCATGTACTCACAGTTAATGGATGGAAAACACTGCTATGATTTGCTTGCAAAATTAGATTCACAATGGCAGTTTCAAGTTTTGGAAATTTAAATCTTTAAGTAAAGAAATATTTATTAAAATAGTTAAAAGTAATTACTGTTAATATTTCTCATTTTTAGAAATACTATTTATATTCCATGATATATTTTAAGATATTCAACAAGTCTAGAGAATATTATAAAGAAAAATTTTCAGAAGACCTAAGCCACTTTATTAATTTTTGCCTTTCTTCGTTGATATCAGTTAATTGGTGTTCCAATTCAGTCGGAATTCCTAAAGTCATTCAGTTCAGATTCAGTCAGAAACCCTAAAGAGGAATCTGGATCTGGTATTTCATGCAAAGTCATGCTGCTTCAGGTCTTGCTTCTGGATTAGTGCCTGCCCTTAGAGATACACAAAATATTGTGATTGGAAGATTGGAAGGGATCTCTGGAGATTGTTATATCTAATCTCCATCTCAAAGTAAGACAAACTTCAGACAGGTGGATTGGTGCCCTCTCCATTTGACAGGTTTTTCTTTTTAACCAGAATATACTCAGGATTTCAAGGCTTGTCCTGTGCATCTCCAAGAAGGCTTGGACTATATGTTTTTTTTCTTTCTTTATACTTTCTTGCTTGTTAGAGACAGAGGTAAGATCATTTTCCACAATATCAAATTTCCTCATAACTCTACAATGCAGATATCAAATATACACTTCCAAAACATCTGTACTTTTGCATAGTCTTTATTGAGATACTAAGTCTGTCTTGACAGGTACCAACAGATCTTCTTTTCATCTGATAATTTTTAACTACAATTTATGTTTTATGTAGTCATTTCAATGTCACTGTTACTAACTGTTTGGCTTTTAGGATATGAACTAGCTGCAAACAACCCTCAGCAGCTCCTAGAAATCTTAAAATAAATATGCTTCCCATGACTACTGATAAAATGGAAAATTGGATATATTTGTAAGGGACTGTCTTGTTAGTAATCTACTGTGTTGGCATAATGTGCATTTTTCCATATGGTGAGGCAGGACTCTTCCAATCATTATGTGCTCTCATTCAAATTCTGCCTGCTGCAGGAAATTAGCACTGTTCACACTTGTTTAGGCTTAATAAAAATCATTTTTCCTAAAGCACAGGGATAAGGTCACCATCTGCCACATGAAAATGCCAATTTCAAATGAGCAGCAGTCAAAAGAGAGTGTCTTTCATTTTTAGACACTCTCAGAGCGAACTTAATAGGAGAAATTGCAATTGATTCTGACATCTATCAGATTACAGGATAATGTTAAGGTATCAGATTTTCAGTTTTGCAGATGTGTATTTTTTTCATATGGTGTTATGAGTATTTCATAGACCACTTTCCTATTTTCAGCTCTGTTTACATTTGGGAATATCTGACCACACATGATAGGCATTTGAAAACTCTTCCCTAAGCATGAAGGCAATAGAGCACTTTCATACCTAAGTTCAGTGATTCAGCTCTCAGAGCTGCTTTGATTTTTCTTAGTTATTTTAGACTATCTAATCCATACGAGTATACACTAAAATATTTTGATTAAAAAATCTGTTACAAATCTATAGTCTCTATAAAAACCTTTTAATTACAGCAAATTGAAAAATATCTATATACATCATAACATTTTTCTACCAAAATAGGTTAAAAAACCCTACAGTTTCTGTGAGTTACAAGGAACATTTACACTTATTTATTCAGAGTGCGTGTGCTAAATAAACACATAATTAATGACTGTAGAATGAATGATTGAATATGGCCTTTTCATGACCAGAGTGTTCATACTCTAATAAAGGAGATTAAAAAATGCAACTCCATCTATGGAGTTGAAGAGCTCTCTTACTTAAATTTGGAAACATCTGCTTTTCAAAATTATACTCAGTTTTGTAGTCTTTCCAAACAGGAAAACAAAATCTACATTTGGTTGTTTTTTTTAAATCTCCTTAGTTTACAAACTGTCTGGTAGTGATAAAGCTGTTTGAATTGAATATACAACATAAATATGTTCAACCAATAGTTCTGTAATCATTTGTTGTACACTGATTTTTTAAAAATATCATATCATTTTAAGATATCATGAGTTATCTTCTCATTTTGGGAAAATTAAATAATCCAGGAATTAAAAATAACAAATCTCCTAATCATTGACTGGTTTCTACCTTCTCAAAGCACACAATTCACAAAGGTACAAGCTGAGGACAGAGTCAGGCTGCTGATTGGCAACCTGGGGACAGCAGAAGGGATGAAAGTCACATTTAATAGTGACAAAAACACATTGTGGACAGAAGAAAATTGTGACAGATTGTTTCCACCTCACTTATTACAGAATTCTAGACTTGTGTTTAGTCATATCATGTATCCTAACATCAGCTCAAAAATAAAAGGGTGATTTACTATTTGGTCAATGAGAACTGACAGCACTTCTTAAATTGCTTCCCTCAGCCACTGACGTTTTTGGCTGTAATCAGAATTTCAATGCTGACCTCTAACTATTTCCAAAAAATTATACTGATAGGTTTATGAGCTGGATGTTTGCTTTGCTCTCACAGCAGTTTTTGGATCGGGCGATTGTAAGCATAAGTTGCCCTTTATCTCAAATGTGAGTAGCTAATTTCTTTATTGATGGCTCTGATGTTACAGCTGCTGTAAAGCCAACTTCATTTGCTGCAGCTCTATGTTCAGCAAAATATTCCAGATGACCTCATGGTTTAATTCTAGGTGATACATTTTTCTAATTATTATTATAGTTATTATTTGAAGTACTTTACAGCTCTAAAATCAATTCTGACAAGTGAAAACAAATTAGTAAATATATAACTGTGATCAGTTTCCAAGCAAGTATGCTTGTCACTCTTTGTAGTCTGTCTGTTACTAATCTTCTGTACTAAACAGAATCTTTTGTCAGCTGTGGTCTCGACTGGTACTGTTTGTCAATAATAGAACATTTTTTCCCTTATTCCTTTTATTTTTTTTTATTTTTTTTTTTCTGAGATCCTTTTAGAGGTGTTAAGGCTCTATTATTGTACAGTTCACTTCCTCCTTATAATCATATGGTGAATAAAAATCCCATCAGAGATGATAAAGGGAAAAGCATGTGCTCATTTTTTTAAAGCTTTCTCCATTTTCAGGAGAGTACTTTGTGGCAAGATTTAATTAATGAAGAGGAGCATGGATAAATGCTATTCTTCCTTTACTTCTGACACTGCAAGCACTACCTGCTGTATAGCTGGGCAGGGTCTGAAATTCGTCATGCACATACAATCTGTTCTGGTGGCACCACCATCTACCTGGTGACAGGTTGTGTGCAAAAAAAGACAGATGGGCTTTTTAGCTATCTCATACTTTGTACATAGTGGTATGGGTGGACTGAAGCACCATAAAATGTAGAAAAAAGCATGCTGTCAGAAGGAGCACCATGTATAGGGATACTTCTGCCCTTTGCTCTTAAGAGAGAAAAAAATTGTATAAAACTACCATAGAAAATAACTTAATGAGCAACACCTAAATGAAAACAAATATATGTTAATATAGAAAATAGTGAAAAAACAAGCTTAGAGGACTCCCCAATGAAATTCTAAGGACACTAATATACCTGTTTATATTGTTAACATTTCTTTGTCTTTCCCCTTAACACAATTTTGTGATACTTTAGAAAACGTTAGAATGACACTTCAGTCACCTGTGGAAGCAAGAGAGAATCTCCTGCAGTAGAAGCAGCAGTTAATGGGGGTTACATTTTTACACATGTTTAGACATCAGTGCAGCAAAATTTATCAGCAGAGCAGACTAATAGTGAAGTCCAGCACTGCTCTACAAAAGCATGATAAATCAAAATTTCTACCTGGCTTGTGTGTGTGCTGTAGCCAGCAACAACCCCTGGCTGGGGGCACACAGCCCTGCTGCTCACAGAAAGAACAAAAGCAACCTCCTACAATGCAATGAAATCCTTCCCCAGTTTAGCATGATTCCAGTAGCAGGCTGCAGATGCAATTTAGTCTCTGCTCGTATTCACATTTCTTCCAACTGTGCCAAGGGTGGCCATAGCCATATCTGAATGACAGTGTTATGTGCTGGGAGATGAAGTAGTGTATTGTTTCATTTTGTTCAGCTGTGGCTGAAGTCATTCCAATTTAGTTCAAGTTCAACATTTCAAAATAGCAACTTCTTCTTTCATTAATAAATAATTAAAAATTATGGCTTGAACCAACTTCTGTTTAGGAAAATAATGGATTTGCTTCAGCTGCCTGGATGTGCATTTAAGTGGGAGCTACAATGTCTTTCTCAACAAGGAGCATGTGTAAACCTCTTAAGGGTAAGCCCTTTTCAGCCCATCTTTCCTGACCCTACATGCATATGAACTGAAATAATCTAGAGCAAAGTTTCACCCTAAAAAAAGATATATTAACATTTGTACAGCACTGCTTGTCTCCTGCTATAAAAGAGGGCTCTAAAAGTGGTGTAGTTCTATATTTAGGGCCTTTCACTTCTATAACAAATATATTCATTTTATAAATAAATATTTTAACTGCTAATCTTACCCATCCGATTTAAGGTCTGAGAAGCTGTGTTTTTTTCCCTTGTGCTGTCATAAGTGAAAAAAAGTTTTGAATGTCAAATTAAGATTTCTGTTGTGTCCTCACTGTCTTCAGCAGCACAACTTTACTATTTGGAATACGTTTATGTGAGTACAGCTGCTGAGTGTAATCTCAAATCTCTTTTTTGGGCTGTGTGGGGCTAGCAGAAGTTTGTTTGTTCCAGTCAAAAGAGGAGAGATTTCTGAAACCATGAAAGGGACTGATTTAGAAAATAAGACAGAGTAAATGTATGCAATTAATTTTCAAAAAGTATAATTGTCCTCTAATTAGCATACTGAGTTAATATTATTGTAATTTTTCCAATACCCCCCCTCAAAAAAACAAAAAAAAAAGTCTATTTTTCAGTTTCTCAAATGGAATACAATAAAGAACAAGAGACAAAAAGGGCCAGTGATCTAAAACAGAGACCATGTATCCATGTAACTGTGAATATGCAGCTGTAGTGGCCTTACTTAACATATTTCTGGTTACAGCTCTACTTCTGCCTGCAATTTGCTGGTCATACCATCCATTAAAATTACTTTAACAGTGTCCTTTCTTTACAGAGCTTTTTCTTCCAAAGTCTACTTAAAAGATGATTTCTTTTCATGGCAAAAGCCCTTCTCCCTATATTTTACAAGCATTAAAAGTATGAAGAGGCAGACTTTCATGAAGTAAATGCCTGTCCTTTGAGTTATTTGTCCTGCTACTTTCTTTCTTCTCAGCTCTTGGAATGAATTGAAAAACCTGCATCCTTCAGGCAAATGCCAAAGGAATATATTTTGCCTCTTTTAATGGGAGTATGTCTTCCATGACATAACACTGTAAATGACTATAGGGTTTTATTTTTTGGGAAAATGTTCAATGATCTATTGCTGGCATTAAGGCATGTCCATATGAGCCATGTTTATGAATTTTGGACAGGGATCAAAAGCAGTAATAGTTTAAAGAGATCAACTCTAAGCCACTTATGAACAATATTTTTACTACCAGAAATCTGCTTTCTTAGCCACTAGACTTAAATGGAAGCTAGTTTTTTCTTTCTTATAACTTTGAAGTTCTCAAAATTCCCACTTGACAGGAAAACATACTACTGTCTGTTTGCCTTTAAAATCCACATATTTACCTCTTCCTCTCAGAACTGTATGATACTCAAATGTGAACATATGCACTTACAGTATTTTTATCTCTGCAGCTTTGTGTGAAATAAGTAATAGAAAATGTTAGTACAAATTCAATACTATATTCCAAGGAAATATTATGAACTCTTGATGGGAGTTTTTAAACTGCATAATTCTTCTAAAACAACTCTTCAATACCAGTGCTCCTGGTTATAAAACAGTTCAGACTTGCAAGGTACAAGTGTGGGTTACATACTTGGTGCTTAAGAGATTATGTTAAAGAAAATACTCATAAATGTAAATATGTTACAATGAAAAAATGTCTATATTTTTTGCTAAGTGATCTATGATTCAGAAAGGCACAGAGTTCTTCTGAAACTAATTAAAATGTCAAGTTAAGAATGCATTTTCTTCAAGTACAGCCTTTCTCTCTCTGACCTCAATTTCTGACCTTGATATAAAATAGTTAAAAGAAAAATATATATAAATATTAATAAATATTTCACTGTTAAGCAAAATGATTTTCTGAAATTTAGATGATATAAATTTGCAAGGAATTGAACTCAATATAGGCTTAGAACATAGCATATAATCAGACTTTGAAGAAGCTTGTTCCTTGAAAGGGAACCTAATTTCAGATAGATCAAATCATTCCCCTTTAGAAACAGAATATGACTATCCTTAATAACCTTTTTTTTTTTCCTGCAGCTAAATGAAGATTTTTACAAAAAATTCTCCTTGTGTTGTTGGTCTGCAAAGGAATCTTAAAGCACAAAACTGCACTTTTCTCCACTTTAATATTTTCTCTATATTTCCAGAGTAGTTGCACAAAGGCTTTTGTTTAAGTGAAAAAAATGACTTAAGTATAAGAATGGGACAGTGTCCAATGAAGCCCTACCACAGCTATGTTTCACAGAAAAAAAACAACAAGTCTCCATCTTCTCCCACTGTACACAATACAGCTTTGATCTAAAAATGAATAACTTTCAATTTTTTGTTATATTTAGTAGAGGTGCATCACTCTTGTCTTGTTGGTTTCACACCAAAGATATCACTGGTGTTGGCTTTTAAACTCTTAGTAGGACAATTTTATGTCTTTTCTTGGTGCTACCTTTCTTTCATTTCTTTCAGATTCACTGCAGCAATTGAAACAAGGAACACCCACAGTCTCTGTTTTAGCAGTACACATTTAGTTCCAAAATATCACACTGTTCATGAAAGATGAATTATTCAGTGCACTTTTAATAGTGAGAGGTCTGTAAATTGTTTGTATTTTAATTAAGCATAACCTAAATTCAGAATCAGTCCCTAAAATCTGAGGATGGTATTCTGTGTTTCCATCACTTTAGTATGTGATAGACAATTAATTTCAGAATATATGTCTTTAGTTTTAAGGGGGATTTTTTGAGAATTTGTTTCAAAATGCTTGTCTATGCCTTCCTATTGATCTTTGCATTGCACAGAGGAGTTACTATGCTGAAATTTATTAATTTGCTTTTTTATTCATTACAGTCTGCAAAATCTTAAAGAACCTTTTGGGTTTTTTTTATTTTTTTAGCTCGTACAGAAAGAAAAAACCCTGATCTGTCAATGTTAAGACAAAAGTCTGACAGATGAAACAGAGAAAGAGCAAAAGGAGTGAATATTTTGTTATTCTAGGGAATTGTGATGTTAACTGTAGGTGGCAAAACAGTTTTTCCTGGGCCTTGACTAGAGCAGAAGGATGAGGATTGTTCCGAATTTTAAAACAATTTTTAGCCTTGGGGGGAAATGGTAATGAAAATAACTCTTTTTATTCTCAAGGGAAAAAAGATGGATTCAGGTTATTCTCTTTTAGGATAAATCTAGAAACTGATGTCAGAATTTAAGTCATTCTTTAATTAATGTTTGATGGTGGAAGTATTTTTCGTGTAATGAAAAAAAGTTTTTGTATACATCCATAAAGTGAACAACTTAATTTTGCTTCCTTTCAGGACATAGTTTATATCTAAGAAAGTTTATAAGTGTGACAGCTTTTTCTTATTTAGGCAACCTTACTTTCAAAAGCTGTAAATCAACTCAAATTTAAATTTCAAAGTGGCTTTACCTTTCTCATATTACTCTGATTGCTGACAACCCTAATGACCTTCACATGATACCAACTGGCTGGTGATTAGCTACTCAAAGGAATACTAAGTAAGTTTGCTGACTACAAAATTGGGAGGAGTTGCTCCCTCCCTTGAGGGCAGAGACCTCAGCAAGCTAGAGAGATGGACAGTCACCATCAATACAAAATTTTATAGGGCTGAGTGCTGGATTTAGCACCTGGGATGGGGCAACCCTAGCTGTGTGTGTAGACAGGGAATGAGAGGCTGGAAAGCAGTGCTGTGGAAAGGCACCCAGGAGTCCTGGTTGGTGGAAAGTTGGACATGAGCCAGCAGTGCCCTGGCAGCCAGGAGGGCCAACCCTGTCCTGGAGGACATCAGGCACAGCATGGCCAGCTGGGCAAGGGAGGGGATTGTCCCTCTCTGCTCTGAGCTGGGGCGGCCTCAAGTCTTGTGTGCAGGTTTGGCCACTGCAGCATAAAAGAGTCATTAAGCTATTAGAGAGTGTCCAAATGAGGTTGATGAGGATGCTTAAAGGTCTGGAGAAGAAGCTGTATGAGGAGTGACTAGGGTCACTTGGTCTGCTCAGCCTGGGGAAAAGAAGAGTGAGAGGATTGAGCTTAATTTTGGTCTTCAACATCCTTATGGAGGGAAGTGAAGAGGCAGACACTGATCTCTTCATCCTTATGACCAGTGACAGGACTCAAAAAAATGGCAATTAGGTGAGTTATGGGAGATTTAGGCTGGATATCAGGAAAATGTTTTTCACCCAGAGGGTCATTGAGTACTGGAACAGGTGCCCCAGGGAAGTGACCCCAGCACCAAACCTGACAGAGTTCAAGAAGCATTTGGACAATGCTGTCAGGCACATGGTAGAATTCCTCAGGTATCCTGCACAGGGCCAGGTGTTGGCCTTGATGATCCTGATGGTCCCTTCCAACTCAGACAGGATTTCAGAGAATTGCAGATAATGTGCTATCTGCTAACACTTAAATCATACATGATTCTATAACCTAGCCTGTAAACCTCTTTCTTGTCTAAGGCAAAGGGATGTTCCTTTTCTGTTGCTTTGTCAGTTTCTTCTTTCTGTAATTTTTTTAACAGCATAGCTCCATCTCTCATTGGAATTCAACAAAGGTATTTTTCAAGAATAAAAGGTGAGCAGCTTTTTCAGGAAATCAGATAGGTTTTGCTAAAGTGTAAAATTGGAACCTTTGGATGAAAGTATGAGTCTGTCATAATTGGTATAAAGCAGTTTGATGAGTGGGGAACTGAATGGTTGGTAAAATAAGAAACAGGAAATGTTATATATCTAGTTGTCTCTCAATTTAGAAACAGTGAAATAGACTGCTTTGAGTGGTAAGTTAATCAGTAGACAATATTTTCTGATTCTGAAGCAAAATTTTCTTCAGAGCATTAGTGTTGTTTTTAAAGATTGGGCATATAAAAAGAATATATGCCTTGAGTCTAGTTAAGAAAAGGAGTTTGTAATAGATATTCTCCAGGTACTAGAACTTAAGTCTGAGGTTAAGTCAGTTGATTAGAGCATGGTGCAAGTAATGTCCATGGTGTGGGTTTGATCCTTGTGTTGGTCAGATGATCCTTCTGGGTCTTTTCTTCAGAATATTCTGTGAGTGTTGTATACAGTACCAAGATGGACTTTAGCAAGAATGTTGTGAGGGTCTGTGTTAAAGATCTTACAGAAGTCTAACTAGATGACATGTGTAGTTCTCATGTGGTTATTCCACTCTAAAACGCCACTAGATTAATCAGAGAGTGATGATTATTTTTTCAAGCCACAATTGCCTGCAACACAGGACTTAATTTCGTAGCTAGCAATGAAGAAATATTTTTCCATTATGCCAGACAACTATATAAATACAAGGAAATTGCTCAGTGCTGTGGCTGCTTTGTAGGATGCTTTTGAAGTGGGAAGAGCTTGGTACAGTGGGCAGCTGGTGTTCTGTGTTTTAAGGGAAGGCAATCACTTAGTATTTACTTGCTATGTCTAGGTCATACATGGTTATCCTTTTTGGTGGCTTTGTAGCCTGATGCTGATGGCTGACTTCTGTCTCCTATTTGCAACATTATAAACTTATCCTGTCCCTTTTTGCCTCTCCTGGCCCTTGTCTGTCCCTGCTTCCAGTGAGTCAATGCAGCTTGCCAAACCAGCAGTTTTAAGGTTTTTTTCCTGTGGTTGGTTTTCTGCTAATGAATGAAATAAATGAGCTCACTGAAGAATCAAACAAGCGCCAGAAGCAAGACTTTGGAAGTCTGGAAAAAAAGGCTGGGTAAGACACATAGGGAGGAGGAGGACGACTCCAGCTGCCTTTGGCAGCAGCCAATTAACTCTTAGCTCACTTTATGCATTTGTGCCCTCCATCTCCCAAACAATCTAGAGCATCAACAATCAGGTGCTCAAATTTCAGTCCAGTGGATAAGTGACTACAGTATCTAAGTAAGATCCACCCATGAGAGATTGTGACTCAAGAGAAAAATTTATTACATATTTCTTCTGTTGTTTTCTTTTCCCCTGACGTATGGGATTTTTTTTGTGTATTTCTATCATTAAGAGATGCAGTTTAATGTTTTATTCTCTCACCATACATAATATTTAGCACTCTGATATAATTTAGATTATAGTCTGGATTACTTTGACAATGTTCAGAGGGGACTAGTTTAGGATGAAGTCACGTAAGTAAAGGACTGTAAAATGAACATTTACATGGGATCATGTTGACTAAATTAAGTGAGAAATATATTTCTTACTCTTGTTTCTTTTGTAGAGTGATCTCAGTGCATTCATAGTCCTTGACTCTTCAGTCTTATATACTTATATACCTTTTTGTTGTTTTTATTGTTTTACTCTTCTTACCTTATACTACAAAGAGAGCACCCAATCTTCAATTGTTGTAATTGCTTCTGTGCTAAATTTTAGAAACACGTGCATGTTTATTGTTCAGTCCAGAGCTTTGCAGAGTTGCTTAATAAAAACCAAATTAATTTATACTTGGAGAAATAGCTTCTAATTTATTCTGCTGAACATCTTTCACAAAGAAAACATTTCAGAAAATGTGATTCTATAATTAGTGTATGATGGCCAACTGACAACTAATTGTATTTGTAGGGTCTCTGATGAGGAAACACCCCAATGTTTTGCCTGTACAAAGAGGGAGAAGCATTTTTCTGTATTTATGTGACCTAATAATCAGGAGAATGTGGTAACTCCACTTAAGCCTAAAAAACCCCTGATAATAAAATCTGGTGCATTGGACAAGACAGTGCCTCTTAAATTTTTTTTATTTAATGCAATTAGATCTACAAATCCAAACAAGACCTTTGTAGCATTGGTCTAGATGGTCATGGAATTAGAAGTTATGTCTGTTTATAACACACTAAAAAAGGAAGTTTAGGCTAGGAATCCTAGGATGGGCTGGGTGAGACCCACTAGGTGAATCAGTGGAATTATACAGTGTGGGCTCTACAGACTTGCTCTTCCCTGTCTTCCTCCAGGCACTGCTGATCTCATTTCTGTTTGTAACTTTTGAGTACAACTCAACTAATTGCAAACAACTTATATGAATGAAGAACAAGATACACAGACAGTCCTGAGCTGAAATGAATCTGATCTCTAGTCAAGCAGATGGTTTCAACAGCCCCAAAAAGGGAGAAGTGGGTCTGAGTGTATTCTACTGCCTGCTGGTATTAAGAGAGTATACCATAAACACATTGGCAAGCTTTTCTTTGCCATCAAGAGAATTGGGAGCTTGAATTTTTTAGTGATAAACTCACATTTTTCTTACAGCATCATTTGGAATAAAATATTCAGATATTGAAATAATGAGAAGAGCAGTTACTTGGACCTGGTTATTATTTCAGATGTAACATCTATAACCAATATCCAATAATTTTGATCTATTGTCATTTTGCCCCAGGTTCCTAGGAAGATCCTACAGGCAACTTGGGCAGATCTGGGGAAAAAATTTGTGCAGGCAGCAGAACCACCTGGGTCACTGAGGACCTTTCAGTGCTACCAGTGCAGCCATGCTAAGAGGAGAAATTGTATGTCTCTGTCCACATTAGTTCAAAATGCAATAACAGACAAGAAAAACACATCTGTCTTGCCTATCTTATCTATCTTATGCCCGCCTATGTGCAGGGATTTGAGGTCGCTACATCTCCCAAAGCCATTCAGACTGCTGAAATATTTGGGTCGGTCTTGGCCTGACACACTTTGTGACCAGAAGCAATTTTGTCAGTTGCAGACAGCCTGCAGTTTTATATTTTTACACACATTGTGTCCTGTATTACGCCAGGCCTTTTGTTTGTAAAATTTGCTAGCTTCCTTCATGCTAAAGACGTTTAGTAAACCAAATGATATATGATTATATATGATAATATTAAGTACTTTACGCAAAATGTGTTGCTTTCATTCTCTGTCATTAAATCTGGTGTGCTCCACCCCATGCAACAGCTGTTATTCCAAGCAGCTTTGTGGAGCTGCCTCAGACAGTTGTTGTGATGCACCATGTGCTCCGGATGTGATTTTATTTTTTATTCAGCAGAATTGCATTAGTGAGTGACATGGTCTAAGCACAAGACAGAAGCCAGCCAATTTTTAGTGTGTCTGGCAAGGATGTTTCCAATGACCCTGGCAATGTCAGTCACCTGCTCTGTGATGTTTCTTCCTTTTGTAAGGTTGGTATATTAATGCTGCCCTCAGATTATGTGTAGGAGAGCTATTTAACTAATTGCTTAATTGATAATTCAGCAGATAAACTTGTCTACATAGTGATCTGAGCTTAAATGGCATTTTATTAATAAAAAACAATCATTGAGTAAGGAATAAATTAGAGAAGCTAGATGGAATAAATATATGTATATAGATATATAATGTTTATAGCCAGTGTGCAAAACTGAAATATTGAGATGGTGGTAAAAGAAAATGCAATGGGAGGCTTTTTATACATAAGAGATTTTTATCTTCACAGGGTATAAACAGAAGGGCGAGATGTTGCAAGTCCTGTTTTGAAACAACCACTGTATTATCGGCATGTTACTGCTTAAATACAAAAATATACAAATACCATGAGAAAAGAGGCACTAAGGACTACTTGTATGACTAAATCTGACAAGGCTATTTTGAAAAACCTTTAAAGTTTTTAGTACAACCTTCATTTGACTTGCACTTAAAGATCATCTCTGTTAGTCTAGTGACATTTGCCAGTCCCTTAGGTTATGATTTAAGATGGGTTTCATTTAGTTCACAAAATGTACACAACTGCATAACCTATTTAGTTACAGCAAGCAAGTAAAACTTACTCTGTTTTATTAATTTTTAAGCCCAGTACATAATTCAGCAATGCAATGCATTATTGAATTGGTAGCATCATGCTTCCTTTCAAATTGCCTTCTTTGTTCTTTTATAAAAATCCTTTGCCTTTTCAGAGAAGGCTTCCCTGTTGACTGCCTATTCCTTCTTGCTGAAGGAGTTGCATTAAATGTTCTTTTGAATGCATCAAAACCATTCAGTGTGTCAGCAGCATGGAATCACAGCACAGAAATGTGGATGACCTTACTTTAGGGATAAGGATAGCTTTTCTGCACACTTTTTTCTACCTGCTAGATGAAAATAACTTCATTTCCAATTCACATGTTAAATAGGAAGCAAGCACTGATTGGGCTTTTTTGTCAAAATTGTTTTTATACATGAAAGCATTCCAGTCTTACTTTAGTTCTTTAATTATTGATAGAAAATGGCCATTAATTTCAGTACAAATTCCACAATGAGACAGTGATCTTGCCTTTTTATATGCTGCCTTCTATTCTTGTCCAAATTGGTTATACACGAGGATGACAAAAATGGCCATTGTAGATCTCACCTTGGTTTTTAATTGTTGTTGGTTATGACATACCTGACTATGCTTATTCAAAGAGTGTGTGTTGAAAGGAATACAATGAATGGATAGGTACAATAGGTGTGTTCCTGGGACCAGTTTCTAGTTGTCAGAGATTCAGAAACACAGGATGAGGTTTACTTTGCTGAGCTCTCACCTTGATAATGCTTGCTGTAAATTGCAAACAAACTTCTAGGCTGCCTCAGAAGGCACTGAAAGATGCTTGAGGCTCATCTCTTGAACAGGAGGTGAAAAAAGTAGTTTTCTGGCAGTTAAAAATAAAATAAATGTCTAGGGGAAATTTGATATCAGACTTGTGAGGGCTATCTTTGGATGAGATGTATCTTGTTCTTGAAGACCTTAGGTCAACTTTCAAAATACTCTGCATTTTGTTCAAGTGTTGATTTTGCATGCACACCAAAAAGAGGAAGAAATCTTAATATTTACAAACAGCAGGTTTAATTTTATTTAAATTGAAATAATTGAAAAGGATATTAAATATGTAAAACATCCTAGAATTATATAAAGTGGAATGTTGAATAGTGGGGTTTTTTTACTTCAGGAGATAAAATTAATTACTATTGGTTTTGGAGTTTTTTTTTTTTTTCCAGTAGAACAATTTATAATGTTGGAAAAATACAGTCATTGAAGGGAACAAGTGGTTGTATTTTCTGAGCTATGACTCAATTGCCACTCTGCTTGGTTAATATAACAGGTAAGTGTATGCTTTGTCTTTTTTAAAGGGTAAGCAGTAAAATGTGGGCTTGGTTATGATTTTTTTTTTCTACAAAAGAGTTTCTTTTGTCTGAAAAGGGATTATCACATTATTAAAGTTTTTCTAAAGGGTAAAAAAGTCCAAACCCTTTAAATTTTTATTTTGTGTGTACTCATAACTGCATGACATTACCACTGGAATTCGAGTTTGTACATTAAAACAATAGCAAAAATTTGTTATTATTTCTTATAACTCAGGATGGTGCCATTAGGTTATGGAATCTTAGTTAATGTTAATATTTTTTATTAGGTACAATGAAGAGTGTAGCTGAATTCTACATTATAGAATGCTGAATTTCAGTTTTGAATGAGCTCTGTTTTTGTTAGTGTGTAATAACAGGAGTTGCTAAGGTAAGTTGGAACAAGAAACTGCTAAAGCAAACCAGGGAAAAAACTGTGCATATAATGACTAGCTATTTTAACAAAACCTTGTTACCAGATTTTGTGGTACTGAAAGTAGGTTTGAACTAGGAAATTCTAGCAATCCTTACTTAGTGGGTGTGCTGTTATATACCTGAGCCAGCTTTGAATCAAAACCTCCCCATGCAGGGAAAATTTCACATAATGGGGATGAATAGATCCAGACAACATGAGAGAAGGGCAGTCATCCAATCTGGCTTCCTACAAAGTTAGAATTATTCTATCTGCACATGCCATAAAATGTGTGAAGTCTGGTTTTATGTATTCCATCCATCCTAAACTCTACCCTTTCTCATATGAGGTTGTGCAGGCAATTTTCTATATACAAAGTCACTTTTTTTTCCTTACAGGGAGCTATCTATTAGTATTTATTCAACAGCAATTAGATTAGAGTGCATAAGATCAAGGAAATTAACAGTAGTTATGTGAATTTCAAGCTTTTTTAACACTGACACGTGTGCTGTGTGCTAGTGCTGCTTATGGCACGTAGGTCTCAACTGAAAAATATGTAAATCTCCATGAAAGTGGAGATAGAGATAGTAGATATAGAGATAGCATCTCTATAGATGCTCATCTAAGGCAGTTTGTGTCTCTTTAGTTTAGGTTTTTTTTACTATGGGAACCACAGGAAGTAAATTGCAGTCAACAAGTGTCTTCTGAGTGCTGAAGTTTCAGACAGAAGAGTGCAAAATAACTGGTGAATGGGTCAAATCATCCACTTTTAGTTAAATTTCCTTATAACGTTTTAGGACAGGCACATTAGACATTCATGCTTAACATACTTTTGTGGAGAAAATGCCACAGTTTTTGATAGTTTACAGTGGAGAATGTATCAGCTGGTTTTTTTTTTTTGCTCTTGGGGCTCAAAAAATCCCATTGCTGGACTAAATGTGTATCTATGTAAAATGTTATGGGGTTTTTGTGTGTTCTTTCTATCAGATTTTTTTCTTCTGTTCTTTAAAGTTCACATTAGCTGGAGCCTTCATTGACTTCAGTCTAGCTGCCCTCAAAATTGAAAACTATCTTATTAATAGTGGCTTATAAAACCATGCTTTAAGTTTCTCCTCAAATTAGCAGTAGTGTAGCAGGAGCACATATGTATATTTACTTCATTAAATAACCTAATTTCTTTTGTTTGCTGTGAAGTTCCTCACTTCCCAAATGGAGCACTGAATAGCTCTCCCTTGTGAGTTCCAAATATCAATCAGATCTTTTTACAGGTGGGGCAATATGAAGTCTTGCTGATCTTGTCCCATTCAGCCAGCCAGAAAATGGTGTTTGAGAAACTCATCTACTCAATGGTAGATTTTTCCCTTGATGTTTGACTGATGAGTGCAAGGTATCCTGAATATCTCATGACCTAGAGGACTCAAGATGTCTACTTGTTGGTTCTTACAGCTTGCCAATAGACAAGGATAAGCTCTGTGAATATTTAGAAACATACACAGATTAAAAAATATTAAATATTATGACATCTTTATGGAATAAGCTAATGGTTGCCTTTCACAAGGTTAGCCAGAAGCCAAATATTCAAATATGAAATCTAAGTAGTGCATTAGTGAGAGGCTCTTCTGAGACAACTAATTCCATAGTTACTCCATTGCAAAATCTGTAAATTGACAAAATATGGTGGGGTTATTTGTTTGGATTTTTTTGTTTTGTTTTTGTTTTTTGTGTATTTTTTCCCTTTTTGTTTTATGGAAACCCATCAGTAGAAAACTGCCATGTTGGAATTGCCTGTTCAATGTATGTCTCTGCTGTACATAAATATGTAAGAAAAGCTATCTGATACCATTCAATGTTCATTCATGCATTCAAGTAAAAAATGGCAACCCTATTTCTAGCTCTGCCAGTGAAAGAATTATAAGCATTTCATTCACCACTTATTTCAGAACAAAGCTATTTAACCTGACACTTACCTTGCAGGAAGCTATATCCAGTAGTGGCTGATGTATGTCCAATGCTTTTACCCACTATTAAAAATCATATTGCTGGGCTGTAGCAATAGCTTTTGCAATCATATGTCTGGTTATAAGTGTGTTATAAATTTTGATTTCCTGTTGAAAAGAGGCAGTTATTTTACTACAAGAACTAAAAGGTGTTCTTGATTTCAGGTTTTAGTAGTCTCTGCAATACTAACAAATAAAAGTTGATATGGAAGTTTTATATCTGGACCTGTAATATGTCAAAAAGAAATACCAGTGTCTTAAAATTATCTTTAATTGAATACCTCTTCTTTGCTCAGAATACTGTGTTTATTTACCCTTGACTGCTCTTCATGTCAGACTTTTTCCTCCAAGTCCAGTATATCAAATGAAAAGCTAAGTAATTTCAGCCATAGCAGAAAAAATATGTCATTTTCTTACCATATCAACAACCATACAAGAAAAATTTTGAAGAGGTAAAGTGTCAGGAAAACATTAAAATGGAAAAGAGCTAGTAAACTTGTAAATTCAAAGCTGAAGAATAAGAAAACTGATAAGTAAGTTGTTAAGCAGCAGGTTCATCTAACAAGCAGTACTGATTTAAAGCAAACATTTTGTTTTCTCAGGGCTTTAGTTGCAGATCATTACCTTAGTGCAAACTATTTCCATACATATTATAGTCTTATGAATACTATTCTCATAAAACCTGTTACAAATGGAAAACTACTTTGGAAAATACTTCAGAGTATTGAACTAAAAAAGAGTAATTCTGCTTACACCCAGTCTTTGTTATGAAACATCATAAGTGTTTCTTGCTACCACTCCCCATAGCCATGAATCTATTCAGCATTACATTAAATGTAAAAGAATAACTTTTACAAAGAATTTTAAAGAAGAAATATATAAAATTTTAGTTTAATTCCTGTATTGATTAAAAAAGAAATCATGAGCTCCTGAACTTAAATTATGCAGTCAGTTCATAAGGCAGAGATTTAAGCTGACCAGAAACCACAGTATTACTTGCATGTGTTTTGTGGTAAAAATTAAATTTGCTTTATACTTTGAACTTCAGTTATATATAAACAAACATGGGCTTTTTTGGTGTCCTTTTTTTTGTCTTTTTTTTTTCTTGCAAATTAAAAATGTACTTACAATATTCTATGGATATTTTTTGCAAACTGTTAATGTGTGTGCATGTGTATTTTCAGCTCATATACATATGCTCATATTTGGAAAGCATTTAATTAGTCAGACAAGAAGTATTAGTAAATATTAAACATTTTTTTGTCTTTCAAATGTAATGTAAAAAAGCAGTTATATGGTTTTTCACTAAAAACAGGAATCAGATTTCAGTTTCCATAAAAATAACTAGGATGCTGCCATAACATAAGGTACCATAAAGATCATATGTTACAAGCATAGCAGATGTTAATTCTTGTTATACACACCCACTCAGGAAGCCCTTGCACCCTGCTTAAAGCTTTAACAGAGTTAAGAGTAAGTATTCAAAACATCTGTGCTGCCCTGAAGGACATTGCATGTGTTTGGGTTTGGCCTGAATTAAATATATCCCCTCCAAGGATCTTTTTCCTAATAGTATGTGCTAATAAATTTGTCGCTCTATTTAGACTCTGTATTATGAGGTCTTGTTTCTTGCTAATCACCACCCAAACCCACACAATTAATCACAGACTTAAATCTCAAGCACAGGCTAAAATCTGAATTTGCTATTTTCTGGTCACTTGACTAGAGATATGTATATTTTAATAGAAGTCAGAGAATTTTTAATTAAAGTGGTTACAGATTTGTTGAATTACAAATTGGATTTTTTGAAGCAGGATTTGCACATGAACTCTTGAATATTTTCATGCACTGCTTAAGAAAAATGTCAGGTCTGGGTATCGTAGCACAAATGCTTTATTTCTTCTAGTCTGTGCAGATCTAAGTATTTACTATTTTCATTCAGCATTTAACTGTGGCCCCAATGGCATATGTCATTCCTGGTTTAAGTATTGGCTCTTATAGTTTAGCTACCTTAATCTGATTTTAAGTCAGCTTTTATTGACAAACATACTGAAAGGAATATTTCAGTATAACAGTTCTGGAATACTAACCTGCAGCCTTAATATTGGATTATACTGTAGTTCAAAGTGTGCCTCCTCCTAAAGTCAGTCATGTTTCAAAGTGCTACAGAAAGCGCTTCTTTAACTGTATTTGGTGAGAAAACAGTCACTGTTAATGTACTGTGACACTTGATAACCCTTTTGTGTGTTATAGAGGCAGGCAGTACCTTCTTTAGAGATGGAAATTTCCTTGGATCCTTTGCTTTCGTGCTTGTTTTATTTCTCAGAATCTTCTATATTGTTTCAAGTTTTTGTGAAATGTAATTTTCCACCTTCACCTTCTTGTTTGAAAACATGGCAAAACAAATCAATAAGGATAAACTGGGGAAAAAAACCCAACAGCCCACACACTTAACTTGGCCACTATGGGGAAGAAATTATAAAATTTGTCTTTCTATTTTTTGGTTGGGTAGAGAAGAAAGAGGAATAAAGATGAGGAAACCAAAGTTCTGGTATTATAGGAGGGGAAAGCAGCTGAAATGGGTAATTGCAACTGACTTAAAGGCAACTTGCTTTTTGCAACCTGTTTGTAACATAAGTGAGAGAAACAAAGGGACTCTGCAGAAATTTTCAACCATTGATTTCTTCTTAAAAATAGTGCACTTTCCAAAACTGAAAGAAAATATATTTGTGCATTGTTGAGCCTTGGAAATTGTAATTTGCTGAAATTTTGAGGGATTGCTCTAGTAGCCATTATTTCCCAATATTGAAAAATAATTTTTCAGTGAAATATTTTCTTTCACATTTTTTTCCGCCCATCTAGATTTCATTCATAAACTTATTGATATTCTACTCATCTACCTGAGGGTAAAAGAAAATGTTGACATGCAGTTGACTGAGGATATACCTATAAAAAATTGGCTCTGACCCTAACTTGTGTCAAGCAGTTGGCATGGCTTCTGATTAGTAATTAATTAAATCAATGCCAGCAGACACTAATGGTATCTTTCCATAGAATAGCATGCCAGACCTATTAAGGATAAACTACTTGATACTGATTCCAGTTCTAGGCTTTGTCTGTTCAGTGGGATATCCAGTCAATGTCATCATGTGAAAGATTAATTTAGAAAAAATGCTGTCTAAAATATTTCATTAAAACTAAGCTCAGAGGATTTTTTTTTGCTTAAGATGCACTACTTCTTGCTCCCTGGATAGGGAAGCTGCCAGGTTACTACAGGATCCAATTACTTAAACCAAGTTATTTAAAAAACAATGATGAACAACAAAAAACCCTAAAACCCCAAACCACATTTACTCTCCTCCCCTCATTTTGGTTGTAGTTTATCAGTTTTGATTCAGCAAGGTCCAAGAATATTGCTAGATTTTAAGCTGCAGTTCTGGTTGCAGATGTATTTCAGAGCAACTAATGATTTTTCAAAGTATATAGCAAAGTTCCTTGTGGACTTCAATTCCATTTCAAAGACAGTTTTTCTGTTGAACACCTTTTGCTCTGCAGGCAATGTCAGTCCCTGACAGCTGATAGACACCCGCAAGTCCTACTTATTTTTATGGAAGGCACTTCTCAGGATTTGTCATGTTCATTGACCCTTTTCGTATCAAGAGGTCTGATTTAAATCTCTCGAAGTGAAAGAAAAAACTAGAGGCCACAACTGTCCCTCAGTTGTAATTATGTAAACTCAAGTGAACTTCACTGGTTTGGAAGTTTTGAAGCTAAACATTTAGGATGGAAAAAAACCCATTGATAATCTAAAGTAAAGCATTATTATGTGAGGTGCTGCTAAACATTGTTTATCCAAAATTAACAATAGCATTGCAGGAGTGGGAATAGTTGCCTGTCTCGTATTTGTGATGAGTTCTAATTGCTTGTTTCAGGACAGTGAAAGAGGAAGAAGCACATGAAAGATTTTTCTAAGCATTTTCCAAATATGGTAATTTTCACTGGCTATAAAACCTGCCCTGCTTTTCCTGGATTGAGCTCACTGCTGAGCTAGTCAACCATACCCATTGCTCTACAAAAAATTTATGTAAGGCTTTAGCATAGGAAGGTTTTGAACATCTATAGTTTCTTTGCCTGTCTCCTTTTGCAGAAGGAGGACAAGTTTACAAACAGAAAGGTTAAGAGGAACAGTGAAAATAGTTCTCATGCTGTATGGAGGCAGTGCTTTGAATCTAAGAATTGCGCTGGATGTAATGATTGGATGCAGAGGATGAACTGCACTAAATGTAGTTATTAATGAGCCTAGGGAAGGTTGCTATTGCACTCTTCTTCGCTGTGACAGATACACCTTTTCTGAAGCAACCCCAGAAGAAGCCTAGCCTTAAGGTTTCTAAAGCTGAAAAAAAAAAGAAAGCAATTGTTAGAAAGCAATTATTTTGGATGAGTTGTGTTTTGAGAATTGGTTATTTTATTAAGGAGCTTTCTTTTTTTTGCTTGGTGTAAATAAGCTGCCTGAATCACCGGCAGCCTTAGGTTTGTCTTTAGAGGTCAAGCTGAAAGGACTGGATATTGATGTAGCTGCTGTTACACAGACAAAGTTAATTCTAAACTTTTTGCAAGGCTGAAGCCCATGCAGTTATTTTTAATACTAAAGGGAAAGGATATGCACCCCTGGTGTTCATTTAATTTTCTGATCTGCTCCTGACTTCAGAGAATTTTAATACAAATTTTTATTCACTTCTGAAAGACAAAATATATCCTTTGCTACATGCCATGGTAGAGGTTCTCCCTTGCACTTTGATCTGTGGCTTCTCCTTGGATGTTGGTGAGCATAGCTGACATTAGATGTACCCTGTTGTCTGCCTCCAAGGAGCAAAATAACCCTTGACAGTTATGTTTTAAATGAGTTGGTAGGAGTTCTAGGCTGTAAGCGAAACACAGGGGTATCTGGTTCCATGAAGGCATTTTAGAGGGCCAAACAGCAGAGGCTGACCCCTGCAGTCTATGGTGGAAGGTTCCTAGCCCAGATAACAGGCTTCCTTACTCCACTTTACTACTATTTGCCTCTCATAAGGAAGGTATCATTCTAAAAGGACATAACTTCTGTGTAGCTCTAACAGAACAACAGCAAATGCCAGGAAAGTTATGGTGTGAATTCTGCAAGTTCCTGTGGTATAGGAAACATTGAAAGATGCCTTGTCTGTTGAAAATTGTGTGGCTGCACAAGTCTTTGGTGGTGTGGAAGGACAAGGGATCATTTTCAGCCTCTATTTTGTGTTACTGTGGGCTTTTTCTGCCAAGTAACTTCAAGGTCTGTTATGTCCTTTACCTTGGAAAAACTAAAGCAGCCACAGCTAGAATCCACAAAGTGTCATCATCCACAGACATGGCACATATACTGATATGTGGGTGGCATACCTGTGACCTAACCTTCAGAATTCAGAAATGGTTTATTAAATAAGACCCATTTTATTCTAAGCATGAAGATCTGAAAGGCAAAGTTGTTCCTTAGAGGTGGAAAATGAACACCTCAGAGCATTGATTTTATACCTTTTGTTAGAAATAGTATGTGATTTCAAAATATTAGCCCTTGAAAGCAAATATATTCATATTAAACACACAATTCTTACTACAATACTTTTCATGGTTTTGAGCTGGCTATTTGAAGGAGTCATTATTAATTTGTTAAATTTTCATAGGTTTTGTCTTTAGAATTTTCCTTAGAGGTCTATTTAAAAAAAAAAACCAACAAAAAAACAGCCCACAAACCCAAACCTCCTTCCTAGTTTTGAAAATAAAATTAGTCTGTTTGGTGTCAAAGGTTATGAATACTTCTTAAAATGTCTTCTTTATTGCTTATTCCAGCAGTACTGCCATATTGAAAGGTGCTTGAAATCCTTAGGGATGAAAGTTGACAGGTGCTGTATGAATGCAAAATGTTATCTGTGACAGATCTAGGTCAAAATCTTAGTCAAGGCAGTAAAATTCACCTTTGTTCCACGCGTGGTTGTTGCAAAGGGCAGTTCTGAAGCCTTCCTTGATTGCTCTCAGTGGCTCTTAGTCTATTAACTGAGCACGATGCTGGTGGGGTCAACTGCTGCTTGATATTGTTCCTCTGGGAACGTTTTGGGTTATGTAGCCCGAGAAACACTTGGTTCCACACAGATGTAGCTGTAGATATCTCTTCTTTACCAACTGCATGGTGGTATTGAGGTAAGGTAAGGAAAATTGTCAATGAGATCTTATTTGATTGTTGAAGAGCTTAGATTGCACATGAATGCCATGATTTTGGGTCCTAAATAGGTAACAGAATTTTTGCAATAAAACTAAAATCTTGGCGGGGTCAGCTTCAACTTTCACATAAATATCCAAAAGAGACGACTTGTGATTTGAATAGAGGAGTGCTGAACAGTAATTCTGGGTTAGTAAGTAAAGTATTTGGCACTTCTCTTTTTGCTCTTTCTCTCTTTTTATGAAATCAAGACAAGAAAAACACACATATTGTACTGAGGACTGGTCTTGGTATTCAGGCTTTGCATTTAGAAATTTTAAAGTGATAGTATCAATGTGACTTTAATAACTGATAAGCTTGCAGTTCTTAACTGAACTGTTTTATGGTTAAGTTCACAAAGACCTTGTATTTTAAGACTGCTTTAAAAATAATGTTTAAAAAGAGGTTTTTAAACCATTATGCATTACTTTAAATATTTTTTATGGTTGTGGTTTCTCAAATGTTTATTTCAGTCTTCTGTTTGAAAGTGTTACTTTTTTTTCAAAGATACATGAATTCTAACAGAATTTCTGTATGTATACTTTTAAAGTATGAAAGTTTCTCATATGTGGAAATTAAATTTTGTTCTGAATTGACATTTTTATTAAGATAATTGATTTGTAGTTGATAACAATTTTATTATATCTGTGGTGGATATATATATTTTTTGAAAGGAGCTCTTGTTTTGGCTTCTTGGTTTGACTGCTAGAAACATCTCTAATCCATCAACACTACAGGTGATTTTAAAGCATTTTCTTGTAGCTATGACTCCGAAGTTTTAGTTTGTGTAATTTATATAAATGACACAATATTTGTTAATGTTTGAGTCAAAATTATCATAACATAATCACGATTTACATAACAGATCACAATTTACACTGAAATTATTCTTTCCCTTTTTGGAGGTAGCTGTAACACCTGCTTCTCTGCAGACCTTTCTTCTTTGGTCTGTTGAACTCATTCTTACATACTTGAACATGATTGAATGTATTTATTGTAATACAATATGCCTTCTATCTCCTAACCACCAGCAACACAACAATAAAATCCCCTACCCAAAACTATTCACGTGTGCCCTTTACCTTGCCATGCATGTTAATTTTAAGCCAACATACTTTGTTTGAACACAAAATTTACCTAGTAGAATCTCCTCTGTACCTATTAAAAGCACTAAAATCAGTTGTGCATTTCTTTTGTACCTACACCTAGCAACAATAATCTGCAGTTTATGTACCTTACAAAATTACTCCAGAAAGCAGATCTGCTCTGGGGAGTAGAAATGCTGATATAAGAGTGGTATATTTATCCTTGAATAAAAAACATATTGGTAAACTTTGCAACATGCTGTTTGATATAAATTTCATATTTAAATCTTACTTATTGGGTGTCTTGAAGCCTAACTGTGAGCTAATGTAGGACAATAGTTTTAGAAATTCTTCATCACAAAATGTCATGAGTAACTGATAGTAAAATGTATCAATTTCATTAAAAATACTGTTTTAAAAATTGTTTTTTAGATTGTAGGCATGATCTCTTTAGGACACAATAAGTCTCTTCCAGGATGACAGAAATAAAAAAGCAAAATAAGATTTACCTCTTGTCATGAAAAAAGCAAGAATGGACTTACATGATTTCATTTTAACGGGGCACGTAAAATGAAATGAAATTCACTAGCACTAAGTTCATGTAAATCTGTGCCTTATTTTTAGTATGGTAAACCACAAAATAAAAGACAGAACTGATATTTAGATTGAGGTTGTGAGAATGACCCCAAGAGCACTAAATCCTATCAGGCCATTTGTTACATAAAGCATAACAGTTTTGAAGTGGTTATAGGTAATAAGGGCACAAAATTAGCATCCGAGAGCTCTTTAAACTTGCATCTGTTAAAATTATCTCTGATATATGTACATTGTGAAATATATGCTAAATTTTATTTCAGTAATCTACAGTGTTTTTGTTAAAAACTTATTGTATTAAGATAGAATTTGATATGAACTTTTGGAGTATAAGTTCTATTGTTTAATCATTTGTTAAATTATACACTTGTTCTTCTGAGGCCTTCATCATCATGGCTAGGTTTCTGTTTATTAATGTTCCCTCATAATAACAATGAAAACATTGGTCTAAAGCCAATAATTGTTGCGCAAAAAAAGAGAAAACAATTATTGATATGTTCTCTTTTTCTTGCATTTAACAGGCATGTTGTTAAACCATATGGTTTAAACTCTTTTACACATAGTGACTACTCAAATATATAATGGCTGTTACAGAATTTCTTTATAATGTAGTCTTATTTTGTACGTGATAATCTAAATAAAATTGTCCTTTTGAGGATACCTTACATATGTGTAGGTAGCTCACTAGAGTTCAAATAAAATATAGATTACATGGCTCTTGACTGAAAATCACTTTCCAACCAAAATAAGTCGAGATCCCATGACATAGATCACACAAGTGACAAAAATTCCACCTGGAAATTCACGTAATTTCCTGATTCTTTCAGTTGGTCACTTTGGGATTTGTTTTCCATATATGAAATTGGCAAAATACCAAGCAGTGTTCTTAAGGCAGGAAAAAAAAATTCTACATGTCCACACTATGGATATCTCTATAACAAATCATACAAAGCCATGAACAAATTAATTTGTGACCTTCTTTCTTACATCTGATCATTTAGTGCATTTTTTATTTTCAGATTAAAGATTTATAACAGTTCTGTAACTATAGGTTATAGTTCTATAACTATAGGTTCCAGAATGGAACTGAATATTTTGAAAAGTGTCATATGAAGAGAAAGTCAAGTGGTGCCCCAAGTTCTTTTAAAAAGTGTTACTATTGTACAAATACTTTGAGGTTTCTTTGGCAGAAAATAGTGCACTTTATGGAAAACGGGAAAATATCTGACCCACAACTAGAATCTTTGAAAGGATCAAAGATGTGGGCTCTCTTTTCAATGAAAATTTTTGTTGAGATTTGCTTGTGCTTGCTATATCAGAAGCTCTTGGCTCTACTTGTTTTATATATGATTAAAAAGTTGAATAATATTTTATGATAATGCAGTAGTTCCATTCAATTAGTATAAGACTTCTACGGTCCTGAACATAACTGATGGATGAGGTAGTTGCAATAATCAATTTAGTTTAGTTTTTGGATGAAATTTTCAGAACTATTAAAAACAGTCTCTTTCTTAGACTACACAAAGGCTGTTGTTTTGTTTGCTAAGATCTCACATTCATTAATCGCTTCTCTAATTGCTTTCTGGGGATTTGTTGGCTGATAGAGTTATCTTTCATTGTTAAAAAAATCTGACAGTCACTAAATAATAATAATTTAGCAAAGTAAATGCTGTTCATATAGTGGTGCAAGTGGTGAATCTGTTTAATCACCTTTAAATAACTCCTATTTAGTTTTACACTGTGACAAAAAAATTCAGTGGAGACATAATGGAATTAATACTCAAATGGTTGTGGATATGAACCATGTCATGCTAGATTTTTCCTTTGGCTGTGATCTAATCTTACATCTTTTGAAGCCAGTGATTAATGCTTTAGGGATTCTGTCTTCTTGAACAGTTTAGAATTGAGCTCAAATTTTCTGATGTATATGAATAATGTCAAAATTTTCATACTTGATAGTTCAGATTTTTTTCCCTTTCCTAGGAAACCTTATTGACAAAAATGGAAGCTCTTAAGATGATTTAGCTTGACTTAGGATGCAAAATAATTTTGCATACAGAGATTATTGATTTGGGTAATTGTAAATCAGTACAGATGAGTTTTGCTGTGGTGCTTGAGCTATTTGAGGATGAAAACTAAGTCTAACAGAATAACTGTTGCATTCTATTGATAAATCTGTATTGGCTCCTGATGCAAACTAGCATTTGTGTATGTGGTATGCAACGCTGGAATAAGTATCAGCTTTTATCTATAATCACTTAGAGATTCTTTTTTACTGTTACTTTTGAGCTTTTTCTAAGTGCTATTAAATGATGGGGCTGATAAGGCAACCTTCTCTCTGGCAATACAGCTGTATCTTCTATGAGCTCAATAACACAAGATGAGTTTATTTTAGTGCTGAAATCTGGTTGGGAGTTGTGCATCTCTATTCCCAGTACAACATGAAAATTACAGGAATGGTAATAACACCAAACATACTGACAGGAGGAAGGAGTTATTTTCATAATGACATCTCTAGTTAATAGCTTATACTAAATATTTTATTTACTCTTTTAACCATAAAGTTCAGGTTTGAGATTCTCTTTTCTGAGGACCCAAATTCTCAGAAATCCCAGAGACTGCTCAAAGAGTAGACATTTGTTTAAGGGTATGCACAGGAAAAAGTGTTTCAATTAATTTTACTTTCTTAAATAGCTTTATTCTCGAATGACATAGTTTGAAACAAATAAGATGTTACACATTAAGTAAAGCATTCATCTGAATTCCACTTTTTCTTTAAAGGTTGTTTATATAATCAATACTAAGCATACTTTTGGATAGACTTCAGAACCTGGAGTGGGAGGTAGGAGCTTTCTAGGAGCGATCTTTGCAGTTTTGTGACTTCTGAGCATGAATCTGTATGCACTTGATGGTAGACTAAGTATGATCTAGACTACTCATCTAATATGAATGTCAATTTTGAATGAATACCTAATCTTGGAGGGTAAGCTTATTCATATGCCAAACTTTTATTTTTTCATTTCTTAGTTTTGGGGTAAAGACACACAGTTCTAGATGGCTTCAGCTAAATGTATGGGTCAATATTTACTATTGAGTATCAGTCTGCTGTATTTTAGGTATTGCTTAAATTCTGAAGTGCAGTGGAATTTATTTTTTGTGTTTAGGATTTTTACAAATATTTTATTCGAATTCCCCCTGTCTACTGTTTTCTCTCTAGGAAGTTTCTATGCATTAAGAAAAATGCTTGCTTCCTCTCTCTAGGTGGAGCTATAAAAGGCAACAATGGAGATATAAAAGGCAACAACATTTGTTTATCTCCATTTCCTGATGTTTGTTATTTTGGCAGCTGTGCACTTTCATTTTGCCCAGTGCTCCTTGTACTCCTGTATTAAAGGATACATTAGAATACTGGATTTGTATTTTCCTATGGCTGGTGAATATGGAACACTTTAAACTGGAATCCCAGAGGAATCAGTCTATAACTCTAATTTAAATTTCTCAGGATAGGACAGAATAAATGTATTTCCATGTGTATGTTTTCCTCATTTAATTACCTTTTCAGTGTTGTTAGGCAGCCTTATTTCCACTGTTGAGCTGTATTGACAAAATCTGCAACCCCTTTTTGAAAGTCTTCAAAAGTTTAGAATGAGAGATATATTGATATTTTCTGCACTAAAGATCTCTGAATACAAGAAATACATTTTTCTGATGAGAAATGAAGCAGATTTTTTTGTTTGATTCTGCGAGTGGGACTGATAAATGCATTTCTCATTACTCCTTGTCCACACTGTCAGCCCAAGCCAAGCAAGAGACACTCAACTAGCACATTTCATTTGGCTGTGGACTCACAATTCCCAAAAAGCCAAGAAAGGGCTCACAGTGTTTTTCAATTACTGCATGCAAGGAAATAATGAATGAGGTAGGGTAATTGCAAACTGATTTATAAGCAGATGTACTTTGACTACTTTTGAAAAATACTTACTCTTTTCTCCTTTTTTACATAATGTCTATGCAAACAGAAGCTGTCTCTCAAGGATTTTACCGAGCATTTTTTTAGCTGTTATTGGATACAAGTTTCTTCTTGTAGGTGAGGTGTGGAGTCTATCTAACACATAATAGGTGCAATAATAGTCACAGAAGGGAAACTTTTTTTAGGTTTGAAGAGAGAGTCTACAGTGTGTATCTGGAAACAGCTTCCTCCTACCCTTTCAGTAGAGCTTTAATAAACTAAGTGCAAGATTCTGTCAAGCATATCTATTTTTATTAAATATCTAATCTTAGCTGAATGATGTGGTCTTACAGTTCAACATCTGCTGCTATTTACTCAATAACTGAAGGTCTGGATGGTGATCCTGGGAAATACATTAGCACTAAGAAGATCCCTTGCTTACTTTAAAATAGATGATAAATCATTGCTTTCCAAAAAGCCAATGAGTGCTGTACTTGTCTTTTAAATTTCAACAATACCTTAGTTTCTTCATAGCTGTTTTGGTTTCTCTGTTGTTTGCTTTCCCACTGAGTATTTTGGAATATTTGGGGAAATGGGGGATTTGGGTTGGATTTTTTTCCTCCTAAGATTTAACCCTGTGAATTCAGAACTCTGTGTGTTATCTAGCAATGGATTCAGGAACAGAACTATAAAAGGACTGAAGTTTAAAAGTGTTGAAACTTCACAGTACTGAACATTATAGTGCCTAATTTTCAGACACCTGCTGATAAGAAGTCACAGTTCTGAAATAGGTACATAAGCTTCAATACTCAGGGAGAATTTTATAACGAGTATATGGTGTAGGAAACCTAGTACATGTATTTATGGAACAGAAAAAGACAGAGGGACAATAGTATAGTAGCTAAATTACTTAACTATTTCCTGCACCTATGCCAGCAACTTCATTTTGCTAAAACCTGTCCCTCAGTAGTATAGACACTGCTGCCTTTAGGGAAATGGGAATGGGAGTTCCAGTGTGCATTGGTGGAAGAGGTGGTGGAGTCTACACCTCTCACACAGTATTTAGCAAAAGCTAAATAGTATTAAGCAATAACTTAATAAGCTGAAAAACTATAGGTTGAAAAATCAATTAGTAATCCATCTCCTTTGGCAAAAAGTTTAAGGGGCTTGAGAGTTGCTGTTCATGCCCTTTTTTGTAAGTTTTTTTGTGAAATTGTACAGTCCAGAGGTGTAAGGCAAGCTAACAAGCTGAAGAAGTGTGGTTCCTCCAGTGCAAGGTGGACAGCCTCTCACTGGAGAAAGTGGAGTCATTTTCTCAGCTGGTATGGAAGAGAATGGCTCTGAGTTAATCCACACAGCAGCTTCCGTAATGGCTGGTATAACAACTGGGCAGCAGAAAATATGTTAACAAAGGGAGTGGTTTAGCTCTACTAGGAAAGCAGTAGCATAAGAACTCCTCCCCTCTCCCCTCTTACTGCCATGGCATTTTACTGCAAGCTTGCACTGATTTTTATAAATGCAGTATAAAGAAGAGACTCTTCTGACTGAGGCTTCACTTCAACTGCTGAATAGGGACTCTTTTTGCATGTTCAGATGGAAAAATGTGTGAGCCATCTAATAGCACTGTGAAAATGCTGCAAAGACAAGTCACTTCAGTTTTGCCAAGAGGTAAACTGGCAAGGTCATGAACATGTAGACTTAGTGCTTATTCTTTCTCTCAGTGTTCAACAGCATTAAAATGAAAGTGTCCATAAATTCCAGTGCTACAAACCGGTTTTTTTTTTTTTTTGCATTAAATAAGAGACATAGCTGAATAAGGAAAGTCCTATTAAAAATTTTCAGAAAATTTTCTCTGTCTGTTCTATTTAATGGCTTAGTTTATTAAAAAAAAGTGATTTTATGTTTCATTAATTATGGATTTCTTGTGTGATCTGTTCAGAGATGCATCAAGGAATGTATGTAGTACAGTAAAAAATAGTTCTGCTGCTTACTGACGTTTCTAGCCTGAGCTGTTTCCAGCTTAGATAGCCAATGTCTATTACTTCAATATTAAGATTTTATTTAATGACATCTATTTGATTTGGTTTAATGGTTGCTCCTTTCTGCCACCTTGCCTAAACTGCCAAAAGCAGCTCAGTAACCTAGCTTGAAAGACTTATTTTGACATATTTGAATTCCATTAGAGATTTTGAAGGATATTTTTCACAATTCCTAGTAATCATTATAACTAGTGGTGTGACCAATGCTGAAGTAAATGGTGAGAGTCCCTATACCAGATGCAAACCTGTGCACTTTTTAGGGCAATATCTGTTAAAAAGAGTGATGGGGAATCCATTTGTATAAGCAAATGATATCCAAACAATTCAGTCATATTTACTGTTCTACACAGGAAGCAAATCCTATGCAACTCCTACACTAACTATAGTGAATGACACACAGGTTTGTTCAGCTTATACTTCCTATTGCTATTAAATATAGAAGATGGATTTTATAGGAAAAGTTCATGAGCTTAAAAAATGCTTCCAGGGTTTATTTTGTATATAAGTAGGTTGCATTTATGGAAAGAATAAATAACTTTTTCTTAAAATAGTTTTCTCTAAACATTTGAACTATATTGATTCTTCCACCTTTATCCATTATGGTGATTAAGTTTACTACTGAAAAAATAGCACCTACATGATTCTACAATTTACTGTAGAGTAAGTGTTAGAAGAAAAATCAATAGAGCTACTACTTTTTGTGTTCCCCATTCCAAGTCTCCGTTTTCCTATTTTATGTCATCTTGTCTGAACTAACAGATTTATAAATCAGTTCCTTGAACAGTAAAATCATTTACCATTTGGTGGAATTGGCTGACATTTCATTTTTGCTGTGCAGATTGCAGATTATGTTGACATTATTTTGCTGAGCGCTGTACTACATCATTAACATATTGCTCATGACTGAATCTGAAATACTTTCACTGTCGTAGTGTAAAAACCTGCATTTTCTCTGTTAAAGGAATGTAGATTTTGTTGAGATAAAATACTTAATGTTAAATTGCATTGAAGTTACAAAATGAAACTCTTAAGTCAAAGTTAAAAGTGGAAGAAAACAATCCCATAGATCACATATTCACTCTTGATTTCCTTAAATCTTGCACAGAAATGAACAACACTCATGAAATAGGCTTAAACCCGGGCTGTATCAGCACTACAGCCAAGCAGGACTTGTCAGTTAGAAACATACACATTTTTGGTTGCATCACATGAAAATGAAAATTTATTTCAAGTTTTAGGCATAATCCCATTCTTTCCCATATGTGATTATTTTCTCTGAAAAAGCAACCAGCTGAGTTGCAAAGTAGCTTTAAGTGACAGGAGCACTGAAATCCAAGACAGATTTTATCAAGTTGACAGGTAATTGTTAATGAATTATTTTTTATTACGTTTTAAGGTCTACATCTACATATTTATTTGTAAATCAAGCATTTACTTTGAAAGTTTTATTTATTTTATCTTCTGCTGAGGGAGAGTGATGGACCTCGAGAACTGATTTTGTCTATTACCCTGATGTGTGTTTCATCATTAACATTTCCTTTATCCTTCCCTTATCCTTATGCATTTATCTCTCCTTAGTTATTCTTTATATCTTTGATTAGGTATTTTTTTCCAGATGATAAGATTATCTTTTGTTTCTGGAACACATTATGGATCATAGGCTGCCATTCTTCATTTTTCACCGTGTTAAATTGTAACTTCAGCTGTGTTTGTTGAAATTGTCAGCCATTAAGGTTACAGTTAGCAATTAAGTAGCAGGTAACTTTTTGTCATTGAAGATGAAAGTATGTCATGTTGGTTGATTAATAGCTTTTCAGTTGTATGTTACACATGTATAAATTCTTCTTCTGACCAACTAACCAGATGTGCAATGAAGAAAAACAGCCATCTATCTTTGAGATCCATTCCAATGGAGACCAGTGTATTCCTTATCAGTTTCTCTCTCCTGCTCCTTTCTCCTCACAGTTTCCTTGCCCCAGTGTGGATCCTTCCCGCAGGACACTGTCCTTCACAAACTGCTCTCGTGTGGTTTCTCCACTGGCTGCAGTTATTTCAGGAAGTAGGCACCTGCTTTGGCATGTGGTCCTCCCTGGGCTGCTGGGTGATCTCTGCTTTTGCACCTGGAACATCGTGTCCCCTGCTGCTCTTATATTTGTGCTGACAGGATTGTTTCTCCCAATTTTTTCTGCTTCCCTTTCTCTGCCCCCTGATGCCAACCCTGCAGCCCCACTAGGTGCAACCACTCAGTACAGTTTAGTGTAAATATATTGATAAAAATTGATTTCTCTATAACCATTTCATGTGGAGTAAATCTTTCATGTCTCAAAGACTTCATTGGCAGTTACTTATTTCCTACTATATATGTAGATGAATTACTTGTTGCCAGGGAGACAGTGTTTTTCACTGTTTACATGGTATATGCTTTTCAGAACAAGAAGCAGACATTACCTTAGTTGACATGTTTTTCCATTAAGACCTAATAGTACTTAAACCAAAATCGTTTTATTTCAGCACTGTAATGCAAAATATGAAGTAATTACACATTAATTTTGCATAAATATATACTTTTTCTATGGGGATTGGTATTTCTGTTGTTCATTAACATTAAATGAATATTTGAGTATTTACCTTCCCCAGAGTAGATAGTTTTTCATGTCTGAAAATATCAGGATTTTTCGAATATTTTTTTTACAGATAAAACTATTGTTGGGCATGAAGCAAAGCGCTAGATCTGAGCTGTCTGAATTTTTTTTAATCTTCTAGAGAAGAAACAGTTTTTTCCTTATTGTTTTCTAGTTTCTGATTTTAAGAACCTTTAACATCTGTAAAACATACATATTGATTTAATGTCTTTAGAGTTTACAAGCTGGGGACATGGTACCACATATGACCTGCAGGTGTAGAGCTATATGTAATAGGCAGAGGTTGGCGCAAATTTTTTAGTGAATGTATCTTCCACAGTCTTAAAAGTGACTTTCTCCACTGGCAGATTTGCATTTTGGGGCTGTTGCAGGAAAACATAAGAATATGTTTTCAGGAGAAATGGCTTATAGTTGGCCAGACTCGCAGCAGAGATTTACAGCAGCCTCATCAGAAACATAACATTCTTTTATTGTCTTGAAGCCTTCTGTTTTCACAGATGATCAAGCAAACAAAAATTGTGTGATTACTTAATCAGCTGTGAGAAACTGACTTTGTAAAATGTACATTATAATCCACTGTCTGCAGGGGCTTTGCTCCCTGGTCTCCCTGCTGCTTCATCACAGCACTACACTGATGAAATCATGGGGGCAGTTGACTAATGGCAGTGCTTTCTCATTTCCACTTCTGCCATAGATTTTCTTGCAATTCTGAATATTGTCTTAAGTTGATTGCTACCCAGGCAGCTGAGATATCTTTCTGCTGTTTTGCACTGCAAAATCAAATTTTACACCTATATTACATCCTTATGTATGCAATGAATAAGACTGATTTGGATGTTGTGTTTGTCTTTTTCCCATGTTTTCTGCGTAGTCATGTGGCCCTTTTAATTCTTGCACGAATTTCCCTTTCAGCTAAGCCACCAAACTGATGTAGATGTAGAAGGTTAAGCCTAGAGTCTTCCATATGTAGAGATGATTGCAACCAGACATCACTGAACATTTTATCTGTGACTTTTCATACTATTTAAAAAAAGTAATATTTTTCCTTCCTGCCTTTAATAAATTAGAAATAACTTCTGATATTTTGTTTTTATACTCCAAAGGATGTCAAATGAACTTGGATGGTTTCAGATTCAGCAAAAATACTCAATGTAGCAAAATCTGTTCCACACAACACTTTGGCCTGGGATTAAAGAGAACAGTAAAGAGAAAGAAGAAAACATTAAAGAGAAAGACTACAGAGAACTCTTGCACTTAGGCTTGGTACTGCAGTATTAATCAAAGTGTGGAAAAGGTTGTAATTGAAAACACAGAGACTAGATCACTCTCTGGTATATGACTGATATTCTAGTCACCCTAGGAGTCAAGATTAATAAAAAAAGCAGTGCTCTTTACCTAATTTGCTGTTTTAAAATGTAGTGTTGATATGATGTATCATTGTTATGAGGAGAAGAAAATGTTTTTGGCAGAAAATGGTTTTTGTTTTTTTTCCCTTGTTCATACTGGATTTTTTTTTTTTAAAATTTTTACTCTGTATGTATTTATGATTCATAAATAAATGTTTGATTCTTTGTCTTTTCTTAAGCTCTGTAATCAGTTTAGTAGTGTTCACAGTTGCAGTCCTTAGTGTTTTTTTGTTTATACCTTCAGGAGCCCCTCCTAGTATCTGGAGCTTAAACCTCCAAGACCTCTGCCATAGTATGCCCGTGCTCAATCTAGTTTTTCAAAGTTCACCAAAAACTTTATTATATAATGAAAACTGCAATCACAATGGTCAAGGAAGAAGAAGCAGAATGTACTATGGTTGTCAGCTTCCCTAAGTGTTGGCCCAATATTTTTTTTCACAATGGTCTTGTTCACACAGTTTACCAGGCTGGATTTGCAGGCTATGATTGCTTTGTTCCCAAGACCATAGGATTGAGTGTCATCAGTGTAGTGGCAGACAGGAGCAAACAAAATTAGTGTTTTCAGGTTCATGAGTGCATTTCCTCTGCTCTTCTGGATAGATGTTTGGGTTATGCAGGACAAAGGTGAAGTGAGGAGAGAGAAAGGAGACCTAATACTAAGACAGGTTTAGGCACCTAGTTCATAGGCCATTATTGAAGATCTATAACATTTCCTTGCCCAGTAAATGATAGTTAGAAGTATTAAGTTCTAGAGTTAATACTTGTAAAAAATGCCATGTTGAGCAACAGCCATGAAGGAATTGTGAAAATCAACTTTTACAGAGCTGTTTTTCAATATGGCCTCCTGTAACAGATGGACTTGAGGGTCTAATACTGGATTCAGTTGTCTGAAACTCTCCTAACATTCAGTATGAAACCATTCCTTTAGAAAATGAAGCAAGCCTTGCATGAGCTGTGGGAACAGGGACAAGCAGTCAGATTCCCATCATTATTCTCAGCTGACTCAGCTGATATAGTAGGAGAGCTGTGCTTCCTCCTACTCCTCTTTGGCCATGTTTATTCCATTCTTCTATAGAGGTCTATTGCTGTGAGGAGGAGGACACTGCTCATGTACATAGTGATAGCCTAGATCACTTTCCAGGATAGTGTTCTCATGCATGGGAAAAAATATAGACCTCAAGCCTTTGGCATAAAACAGGACTCAGAATCTGCATCTCAGGCAATTTTATCTTCAGCAGGTTGACCAAGAAAACCATCCCTTTTATTTTCATAGAAAAGGACTGTTTTGAGTAGAGCCCACTAGTGCTAATGGCATTTTTAACTATCTGCTAAATCAGGATCTAATATTATTTCAATTTGAACTCTGGCAGAGAATTAGTCAAATTCTTGCTGACAGTGACGGTTCAACTTAAGTTTTAAAGGAGAATGTAAACGGACAAGAAAATGTGTTAAGAATTTTAATCTTAGTATCATGCCTAAAACCTAAATAGAGGCACATCTTATTTGTCTGTGTTGATTGTGACTGCTATGCATTTATATAAGCGGTGCCATTTCTGGGATAGCAGAGTTTTATTCTGTCTCATGCAAAACATTCTCTTTCCAGCATAGAGAGGGAAAAAAAAAAGTATTAAACTCTTCATACAGATCAGTATGAGTCAGATATTAAAGTCTGCAGAGCAACTCATGAATTCATAAGAAAGGTTCAGTCATATTATGCAGGAAATCCTAAAGACATAAGAAGCACTTGAGTAATAAAATCAAATTTAAGGGACAATTAACTGATCTTGACTATGTGTAACCTTTGTGATAACTATGATTTCACTGTGGTTATTTAGCTGTATAAATAAATAATAATAGGCTGTTCCCTAAAGTTTAAATTTACATTCAGCAACTGTAGTTTAAATGCTAATAGATACATGTGATTTCTGTTACCTTATACATGGATCTTAATTTTATAATAAGAATTCAAATGTTTGACGATACTCTACAAAAAGTAGATATTTTTATTATTATTTGTTTAAAGATCAAGATGACTGACACTTTTTCTTTAAAATTCAAATGCTTCATGCTTTAGAACAAGATGTTTTTGTAAGTTCTTTGAGTGACTTCCTAAGCAGAATAACCCATTTGTATTCAATGGTTGCTGCACCATATCTTCAAAGCTGGAAATCCATTTTCACTGTTGTAATGAGATACACCCTTCTTGTAGGTAAACTGTCTTTTAAGTGACTTTGATGTTTATGTCTCTTTAATAATTCTGCTCCTAGTAGGTTCTAGACAATGAAGTCCATAATTTCTTAGGTAAAATTTAAGGGATAATAACACTTAAGGAATTCTATAGAGAGGTTTTTAATCCAGACCTGAGACCTAGAGTTAGAGATTGTGTAAAACACTTTATTGTCTGCTTAACTCTTTAGTGTGTGAATAATTTTTGAGCAAATATTTTTTAGTAACCCTTTATCACTACTACATTGGTATGATTCAAAAAATATCTGATTATTCTGGTCATGTTTTGCTGAATTTAAAACAAATTATTTTTATCTTAACACAAAGAATATGTATTTTAAAAATCTTATTGTAAAACATGTTTAAAATCTACTCTAAAGCAGTGCTTCAACTCCACATATAGATGTCTTGAGCCTTCTGCCTATTCAATTGTGTGCTTTCTATCTTTTGTATATTGAAAAGTCTTTTTGGTATACGAAATTTTCTTTTTTTACATTTAGTGTTCCATTAGGAATGGAGAAAATCATATTATTATAAGATGTTGGTTTTATTAAATACCCCCACGTCTGCAAAAATGCAAAACGGGCTCTTAGTTTGCCAGCTCTATCTCTTGTGGTGCCTCTTGTTAATTTAAAGACATATTTGACAATCTACATCTTTTGTACAGATGTTCACCCTCTTCTACCTAAAGGTCAAAGAAACAAATTTGTAGCAGACACTGTGGTTCTACCCCAGAGCACACTGATAGACTTGCACTGTTCTAGGCTGTTGAGGAAGCATGATACCCTTGAGGAGTAGAAAGAAAAAACTGAAATACAGATATTTGGGTATCACCCTTCTCTCTTTCTGAAAAGCGAGCATAATGAAAATATAATTAAAAATAAAGCTTCCAGGAACACTTCTACTTGCAACTAGTTTCGTGTATTTTCTTTAATGCTGTATGTTTTATGAACATTTAAATGCTGCTTAAGTGTCACTATATGTCAGGACTGAAAAAAAACCAAAACCCAACAGTGATTACTTCTAGTTAAAAATGCATAGCAAGTGCCAGAAAATAAGTCTCCAACTCTTACATAAATAAAGCTACAAGTCTCATAGTTTAATGTCTTTCTTAATACACACTGCTCAGTGTGAGGCCATTGCATAAATTGCCTAGGAAAATGACCAATGTAAATCCTTACAGATCAATAAAAAAAATAAAAAATTCTACATGCACAGCTGACATGGCAAGAGGATTGTTTCTACAGAAATTTTTACAAGCAATTTCTTTTCTTGAACCATGGTTTCTGCTTTGGAGTATAAACATTCTCCCTCTGCCTAAGTGATAGGGAAATATGACAAAAGCTTTCAAGAGAATAATGCCTTGAGTCTGGGGATGATAAAAAGAATTTTAGTAAAGAAAAATACTAAATATGGAAATGTTTAATTAGCAATAAACCAGTATGTTATTGCTGATGATCACAACTGCACAAAGCTGCAATGAGATGCTTTGCAGCATTTATTTTTCTTTTCTCCTTTGAAGGAGAAATCTGTGGGTTGTCAGGGACAAAACGGGTTTGTCTTATTCCTGAAAAAGGAATCATCTGCTGTCAGTATTTAAAAAGAAAAGAAAGGCTGACAACTGGAGGTGGAGTTTTCAGTCAGGAGAATTAACTGATGGATGATCACAGGGTACAGGCCCTAAAACCATGCGTCCCATGTATCTTGTGTCTATGGTATCTGTGATTCTCTGACCTTAGAGTGGGATGTAACTGGGAACATTACAATTAGAAATCTGGTAATTCTTCAGTAGGCAAATATGTGGAAGATTTCTGTAATGTGTACAGCCCACAAAACCTCTCTTACTGTTGTTCTGATGCAAAGGTGCTAAGTTGTGTACAAAGGGCAATGAAATTGGACCATAAGTCTTGTAAGCAGTGGCTGAGGGAGCTGGAGTTTTTTAGCCTGGAGGAAAGGAGGCTCAGGAGAAGATCTTATTCTCTCTGCAGCTATCTGAAAGGATGTTGTAGCCAGGTGGGGGTTGGTCTCTTCTCCAAGGTAACAAGTGACAGGACAAGAGGAAATGGCTTAAAGTTGTGGGGGGGAAGCCTACATTAGATATTAGGAAATAAATTACTTCAGAGAAAGGGAACAAATTGCCCAGTGATGTGGTTGGGTCATCATCCCTGAAAGTATTTAAAAGATGTGTAGATATGACACTGAGGGACATAGTTTGTTGGTGGACTTGGCAATGCTAGGTCAATGGTTGGACTCTTGGGAGGTCTTTTACAAGCTAAACAATTCTGTGATGCTTTATCATGAGGGGCTTGAAGGCACTTGTGACCGTGTGATGCACTGAGATGGGTAGGATTTGGAACGGTAGATTTGTGGTGGCAGCAAAGCAGTAGCAGAGAAATATTTCTATTCATTATAGAGTAGAAATGAAAGGTGGAAGGGGCTAAAATGGCAAGAGCATTGATAGGAGTGTAAATGCACCTTTAAGGTGGTGTTTGAAACATGCTTCAGAAAAGAGCGATCAAAGATACTCAATGGTTTCCATGTCAGAAATAATTCAGTAGGACACTTCTCTTAACTTAGAAAAAAGGGACAGCTGAATGGGTTTATAACATAGGACTGTAAAATAATGAGCAGTGTGGAGAAGGTGAATACAAAGGTGAATACACAATGACTTCTCACTCTTTCTTCCAATACAAGAACCATGACACATCAAATGACTCGAACAGGTAACAGGTTCAGTGGCAATTCTTGTCTCAAAACACTGTAGGCACTAGAAGTTCATGGATATTTAAACAGTGACTGCATTCAGTGGGCCTTTATTCCATGGATTTGCCCAAAGAAACCTTTTTAGCAAACTGGACCTCTGGTTTGTGTCAAGGCCTTAACATATATACTGTGTAAGAAGGATAAAATTATTCCTATGAGTGTCCCCTTCAATATTTTTTTTTCCAGGATGATCATGATTGGAAATTTGTGTGGGCAATATATTGGACTAGACAGACCTATAATCTGACCCAGGAGAGCTTTTTAGGTTTGCAATCTGAATCCCTAGAGGAGTGATGCTATTGTTGCTTTCATCTTGTCAGTTTATGTACTCTTGCAGTCAGAGGTTTGTGGGAAGTTAAATTGTCCTCAGAGATAGGAATGTATTTTTTTCTTCTGCCCTAGGACTCATGCAACTGATTGATACTGATTCTTTTTATTTTAGGATCTAACATAACCCATGTAACAAAACATTAGTAGAGAGACTCACTGTACTATTATTTTGCTTAGATAACAGTGACCTTGCCTTTAAAATACTATTTGTGTTATTCATTGAAACAATGAGAACCATATATAAATGAATATGAATTGTTGTTAAGTTATTTTTATATTTCTTTGTAAAAAAGCATTTTAAGTGGTGAATAAATTTTAACTTTTCAGAAATAAGGCCTACAGGAGGTTGAAGTGTGATGTTCTGTTCCATATAGGGAGACAGCAGGTACCAGGAGACTGCATCAGAAACATTTTCAGCCCTCTGGGGGAGGAGAGTGCTTGGGATATATAACACACTAGAAAAGAATATTATCTGAAGATTGGGAGGTCGTGAGAGCTGTGGATCTTGGTAAAAAAGCTTTTTTGGTTTAGGAGCTCCTACCCACCACTGTAAGGAGAAAGACACCTTACAGACACATACCTTACAAGTGATGGTTCCTCCTAGGGAAGGTTCTTTCTAGGGAAAGTTTGCATTTAGCTGAGAAAGAAAGCAGAACCCTTAAGAAGATAAGCTTCCCTAGGCAGAAGCTGTTTGGTAGCATTATTAGAAAGAGAAAATAACAAAAAAAAAAAATAAAAATCAGTGCTTCTAGGGAGCCATTAGGAAGTTATTACTATTATTGTTATTTCCTTTGGCTTCTGTATTGAGAAGAAAGCTCTTGCATCTACTCTTTCACTTAGGTTTAAATCAAATAGGACTACTTTCTCTCTTTTATTATTCTTAACCTTGCTGAACTGTAGTAGGACTTGTGATTAGGTTTAGGGCATATATTTTCCTTTAGTACTTGAAATTTCCTATATTTAGTGACCATCCAGACATCAATAAAAGAAAACTCTTGTGTAGACAGAAATCCCACAGTGTATTTTTTTAACTTATGTTTGTATGGAGCTGACTCGTGGTACATCAGTTTTTCATAGTGTATAAAAAGAGGGAAAAAAAATAAGTATTAAGTAATTAGTTCTCTTGTTCTTTGATCCTGGGTCCCTAACAGTGACAATAGCTGTATAGCAATGTGTCTACTTTTGGCTTATAAATGCTGCAGTGATAAATCCTCAGGGTGATGAAACTCTGGGACAGGCTGACCAGAGAGGTGGTGGTTGCTCCATCCCTGGAGGCAGTCAGATTTGGATGGGGCTCTGATCAACCTGATCTAGGTGAAGATGTCTGTGCCTATTGCAGAGGTACAGGACTAGCTGAATTTTGAAGGGCTATTTCAACAAAAGCTGTTCCATGAATGTCTGATTCTATGCTGTCTGAGTCTGGAATGTGAAATTTGTTATATTGGGGAATTAAAGAACACTGTATGTTGAGAACTCTGTTATGATACATTCAGAGAAATATACTTACTGTTTATTAAAAAGTTTCCCCAGACACTGCCTTAGGATACTTTTTTTAATATATCACTGCTGTTAATAATCCACAGGGAACCCGAAAAGGGAACCCATTATTGATACAGTAGCAGTGGGCCAAAGCAATAAGAGATCATCACAATAATCTTGCATAAAAAATATTGCTCTATACTGTAAAATTTCCCTTACTAAATCACATTTATTCCTAGATAAAATGCAAGGAAATTAAAAAAAAATAAATTGTTAACATACCCATTGTGTGAAAAATGTCCAGAACACAAAGAGCTATTGAGGGAGTCCCTTGTTGGGTTATGGAACTGGAATGCATGTTTTTATGGTGTATAGTCACAGTGTGCAAAGTCATTAACCAATTTATCTTCCTAGTGGAGGCAGATTCGCTGCACTTAGTGATTAAAGGATAGTGTTATGAAGTAATTAACTTTTAATTTTTCTTAGTAATTTTCCCTTTGATCAAAATAAGATTAATTTAAAAAATCAATATTTCAATATATATTAAAATACTTTGGTAATTTAATACAATTAATATGATCTGCTTGAACATTGGTCTCCTATGAATACTGAAAACAGATGTAGACAAAAACATAACTAACACTAGAATATTTGAGAAAGCTGGAAATATGGAATATACAAGTTATTCATCAATTTAATTTGTTAACATCTTAATCACTTACTTAAATAGCTAGAGTACAAAATGCCAGTGGTTCTGTACAAAATAAAAGTATTCAGATTTTCAGAGAATGTGCCCTCTCATTTAATCTCAGTATTTATCTGTGTTCCAGCTTGCTAGCATCTCACACACTACTGTTACCACAGTGATTTCTGCCGTACTATCAACCATATCCTTTTAAAGAGCCACTATCACTGCTAGTTTTTGTTTATGTTTTATAATCAATGCAAATCCAGCTAGTCAGGCTATTTTGTTTCTTTGCTTTGGCAGACGCAACCTAAGTTTGGGCTTTAATCTGTTTTTTGGCATGAAAATGGCAGTTTTTCTATCTGTTAGCACCCCCTTATTAACTTTCTGGTGGCCTCCTTTCAGTACAAACATTGATTGGACAGTATTTTGTAAGCCTAGTTACAGACCCACAGATCTGCATTTTTAGAAACATTTTGCGGGAGAAAATTCCTTCCAATTACAAAACAGTGAGAAATTATAGGGGTGGGAATTTAAACTAGGATAATCAGAGAGTAAAGGTCAATGATCATAAATTACTACTGTAGATTAATTCAAAGCACTCATTAAAAAGTTGATTTCTAAATGATTTTTAAGTAGGAATTAAAAATATGTTTATTTTTTCCTTTTTTATTTTTTTTTAATTAGAAGCTTTGAGCTCAAGTCCATATAGAATTATTTTCTGTGATTTTTCTTTTAAGAGATGAAAGATAATAGTTGTCCTTTTTTTTTAAGTGATAATTAAGTATGGATCTGATTGTTAAGGAAATAAGGATAAACTTGAGTACCCCTGCTGATATTGTCTATCAACCATACAAGAGAAAGAGAGCAGGAGAGGCTGGCTTCTCTGCAAGTTTGAGATCTGAATTTGTAACATTTCCAAGAGCTAGTTCACTATTACCTGAAAGAAGTGTTTTTCTCTGTTTCCGGAAAACATGGTCTGGGCAGACAGGATAAATCTTTGCTAATGAACAGTGGTCTTCTGCCATGGTATATAACTTATTCCTCCCAATAATAACTCACTCTTTAATACCTGCTGCACGTTTAAGGAGCTTAAAGTAATGAAGTAAATATAAGAAAAAGTTCCACAGCTCTTGAGCAACTTGCAGTGATCATCTCTGGGTCTAGAAGATGCATGCTGGATACTGTACATGCAGAGTAGATGGTGAGAAGGATTGGGATGCAGATGGGAGTGGAGCTTTTGAGGTGGGAGTTTTGGGACAGAGGTACAGGGATGTAATGCACTGCTGGAACTAAGCAGACACCCACAGGGGGAAGCAGCTAGTAGAGATTCAATTGATAAGAATTACCTGTCCATTAGAGGTTGTCCATTCAGATTTCAAGTTTAAAAAATTTTGATAATTGAATGAGACAGAATAATCAAAACGAATGTATGTGTTTGAAGGAAATTGCTTCTGTTTGTGACTCTGTTCTGTTTGTGACTCTGAGCTCAGGTATTTTTTAAACAACCAACCAAACCACAGTATTTTCTTCATCCACAGTTGAGAGACAAATCCCATTGCACTCGAGAAAAAGAATGTGATCTGAGAGTTTTTGAAAATACTACACTATGATTTCAGAATTGTGAGTTTTGCAGCTATTCTTGACTTTCCTGTTTGCTGTTTTGGAGCTTTTCAAGCCTTCCTGGGCTTAATATTCTCCTATCTACCCTCTGCCCTCTTCTTAAGCATTTAATTTTGCACCCAGTGTCAGGTAGATTCTTCTGGCAGCCATATACCCCATGGGCTTTGCCTTGATGCTTCAACTCTGGCATGTAACACTGAAGATTTTTCAAACTTCAAAAATGTGAGTTAGGAAGAATTGATAAAAATTTTGACTAGTTTTGGGTCATTCTGCTTTTTTCTTCTAAATTTCTAAATTCGTTCATTTATTTAGGATTTCAGAATTGTAAAATTCTGATTAATCAGTTAATTAATTTCTCGTTTCCAAAAAGATTGAGCAAATATCATCCAGGCTTTTGGATCAAACGATCAGTTCTTAAAATAATTTTCAGATACATTAATAAAGATATTGGTGAATATTGGCAATTCACTTTGGCAAGGGAATGCCAATGTATGGCAAACAGAGACATTGATAAACTGCTTACAGAAAATAAAGGAAGTGCCAGGGAACCACTTTGTTGGAAATGAAGGAAGAAGGATTATCACTAATGATAACTGGACATATTATTTACCAGGTAATCTAACCTTAAATTTATTTATTTTATCAGTGTTTAGGCTATCAATCATTTAAAATTTTCAATGTAGGTATTAGGACAATTTGTTTCTTAATAATAATAATAATAATAAAAATTAAAATGCAATAGTATATTTAATTAATATGGAGCTACAGGAAACATACAGAATAATCTAATCTGTGAATAAATGGAATGCAACAGTTCTAGATACTATGCACTTAGAACAAAGAAAAATACTTGTAATTTGCAATTATCACCTTGGAAGCACTTGCATTTTTGCAATCAAACCCCATGTGGCTGATTTTAAGGACAAATACATGCAAGTCAAACCAAGCCCTTCAAAGAGTCTTCAAACAGAGAGAATTGGAAGGGCAAATGTAGACAAAAATAGCTAAAAAAAGTAAGAAAGAAAAAATTAAAAAGTAACCTCTCACCACCAGTAGACCAGTACCCAGCCGGTTCCTGTACAATAACTGCTTTGGAAGAGCTCCATTGTCGCTGGAGGAAACAAAATTATTCACATGAACACCTTCCAGTATCAAAACAGAAAAAAATGTACCTTTATTCTTTGACTCCAGTATTTACAGATTCTTGACAATGACCAGGCATTAAAAAATTAAATCACCACCTTGCCAAGCACACTGGTCATGCAAAACATCCATCAAGACACTTCTTAGAAAGAATGTGATAAACAACTTAAGTTTATAGAACTTTCATGGGAAAGTAACTAAAACTATGAAAACATTATCAGAAGGTTTAATTTTCAGAGTGACACTCCATCCCTAGCTGTATTGCTGAGCATGATATTATATTACATGCTTTGGAATGCTGCTTTGGTCAATTCAGGTGAGCTGTCCTGGCTTTGTCCCCTCTCAGCCTCTTGCCCTATGCCTTCTTGCTGGGGTGCAAGGAGAAACAAAGAAGGCCTAAACCCTATGAAAACTCTGTTCAGCAGCAGCGAAAATGCCAGTGTGTTAACACCGTTTTGGCCAAAAACCTAAAACAAAGCACCCTACGGGCTGCTATGAAGATAACTCCATCCCAGCCAAACCTAGGAGATGACTGAACAAGCACGTTCAGTTGTTTCACTTCTAAGCTGTTGAGTGCTTTTCTTTCCAGCTAGAAAAATTGAAAAACCTGTGGGTTTCCCAGTTTTTTGTTGGCAGCATTGAACAGTGGGAAAGAACAGTCTAATCTTAGACTACTATATACCAAATTTAAGAAGACATGAATATTTTGAAATTTCAATTTGGAACTTCTATTTTGTTAAGCCTTTAGTTAAACTTTTTTAAAAGGACATAAGTTGACATAAGTGTAAAATAACTCGAGCAAAAGGGGAAATGTAAAAGTCTGAGATGTAATTTCAACCAAACTATTTTTTGACACTTTAGGATAATTTGCTCAAAATAGTAAATCTTATGGATGTCAAATCTGAATTTTGCAAAAGTAAGTATCCAATCAAACATCACCTGAAGCCCAAGTGACTATTTTTGTTTATATGCAAGTGAATATATTTAAATGTTCCACTGAAGTGGAGCAAGACTTAAGAGATACTACTTGAAGGTTTCTGTAATGCTAGATGTAGTTATTTCCTGCAATAGCATGCATAAGGAATAATGTGCATGTAACTGCCTGTCTAATTAAAGTCCTTCCTGATTACAGTTTCCTGTCATTCACTAAAGCCATCTACAAAGGCACAATCAACAAGCAATTGGAGCATGGATCATAAGACCTTTGAGATGAACCATTCAGAATGGAGAATTGCCTTCAAACATATTTAGAATATATTTATTTAATTTATATATTTTGTTTTTTGCTTCTGAAGATAAATACATTCAAAATTACCAAGTTATGTTTCTTTTCTTCTGAGGGATCCAGATACAGCCTGCAGAAATGAGCATCGGGGCAAGACTTATTTTAGGCTTTTGTGACCAGCTGATGAATTAATATTCCTTGTTTGATTTGGATCAGTGGTTTGGTTATATATTTATGAATTATTTTTACAGTATGCTGCCTGCACGTCTTTTCTCTAACATGAACTGCATTCCACGTGTGGTCTTAAATTATTTTACTTCATTGGCTTGCTGATTTGAAATAATTGAGTGGAGATGTACCTGTATTTCCCCATGTCCAATGAAAAGTTTTATCATGGAGCTAAGAAAAGATGGGATCTGACTTTAGGCCCTTGCAAGTTTTGAAAGCAGTTTTTTCATCTAAGGTGTAAAAATATAGAATGCAAGCTTCTGCAACTAATCCTTTAAATTTCCCCTTGTTAAGGAGAAATATGAATTTTGAGAGCTCTACATTACTGTAGAAGTCAACACCATATTAAAAAACATATGAGGCTTGAGGAAATCTGAGTCAGAGATTAAAATCTTTCTAGGAAGTGAATGCATAAAATTTTGGTCTAAGGATACTATTTTATTAAAAAAATCAGCACGAGCAAAATGTATATGCAATTTTGTGTTAATATTAAGCTATATTTAAAAGAAATAATGCACATTTAATTACTCTAGATCAATTTATATGACAGAAAAACACTGGTCATTGAACTTTTTGAAACGTTTGCCTTGTTTTCTAGACATGCTTGTATTCATGTATTCGTTTCTTGTATTCATGGATAAGTACCTCAACACAGGCAAACTTAAAAGTATTTTGCAGATAGACTTCAACAGAAGGAAAATATGTTCATAAGAAGTATCTTAAATGTCACTGAAGATTTCAAAGGGGCTTATGTATAGACTTCAATGCAGGAAAACATAAAAAATAAATGAACATTCAAGGTACCAAATCAATTTAGAAATCCAATATACCTGTGAAAAAGGCAAATAAATAGTTTGCACTCCCCTAAAGTAAATGTTTAATTCTCCTATCTTTATTGTTGCCTTTCCGGAAAACAGAATAAATGACTCTTCTTTCCCAGTAAACCTGTGCCAGATGTAAAAGACAAAGTGTCACACTTCATTGTTTCCATGGCATGAGCAGCATTTCAACTAAGTTGTCACTGTTTATTCTGAACAGGCCTTTCCACAGGTCTGACTCATTACAGATTTGAATTGAATTATAAAGACACTGAGGCTAGTGGTTAACATAAATCAATATGAAAGGCTAGAAAACCTGTTTTTCTCAGAAGTGGTCACTAACAATAACAAGCTAATAATTTAAGACAATGTTATTTAAATCTAATTTACATGATATCTTTATATATATATATGACAACTTAATCCTGTGTGGTTTTTTTGGTTTTTTTTTGCTGTAGAGTGATATACTTCTGCTTGTGTCATTTCTGAAGAAATGCGTGCTACTGAGTGGGCATGGAAAGCTATAATTTGTGAGCACATTTTGCAACATACTATTCATGGGGAAAATCACTGCATGGAATATTTAATTTTTGATTATTTGGGGAAAAAGAGCTATAAGAATCCCTATAAAAGACCAAGGATGTTTTATGATGGCTGTTTGTTTCAAAATGCAGCTAACAGTAAATAAACAGTAACTTAAACAGTATTTTATAATAAAAGAATAAATATTTGTCATTGTTCAGTAGCAATGTGGTAATAAA